>NC_034430.1:3900536-3907820 GCF_002078875.1 Numida meleagris | reverse complement strand
GACAGACCTACAGACGGACAGACAGACAGGAGCTGGAGTCAGAAAACTCAACCCTTTTCCCAATTACCAGGGAGCACAAGAAGTGTTTCCCAGCAGTTCTTTGACGGGTATTGACCAATGCACCTTTCTTGCTTCTGCTCTTCCCCGCCCCGTGGCACAGCCCACTATCAGTTCTTACATCCTGGACGCCAGCTGATAGCATCGCGGTTTTCAGGAGTGAAAATCCAAGAGCAGAAACCAGCTCCGACGTTTTTACTGCCGGTGTAATTACAAACAAAGCGCTCTCGCTGGCGGGATAAATAATTGCTGCCTGGCGTCCGCTGACGTCGGAGCAGTGCAGGGGTGTGCGAGCTGTTTTGGCTGCAGGGGCATCGTTGCTTGGGGATGCAGGTTTGGGGGGCTCAGCACAGCTGGGTGTGCACATCCAGGGCAGTGCACAGACCCCCTGCCTTGCTGCACCCCAATTCCTGAGCGGTGCCAGAGCACGGCCTGGCTGCTGCAGAGCTGTTCCCAACACCTCAGGAGCAGCAGCAGTCCCTGAATGGCCGAGTTAGAGCTACAACCGAAGGAAGACAGCAGCACTGATGGCCTCATGGAGCCTGGAGTGTGCATCCCTGGCAGTGTCTCCATGGCAGTCGGCCGCTACCTGCGCTGCTGCTCCTCAGAGGCACAAGCAGTTGTGCAGTGGCCATGGGTATGAGGCTCAGAAATCACTGAAACATCAGGGGAAGTCGGTGGAAAGGAAAACCCAGCAGCAAAGCGGCCGCATCAGCATGCAAAGTGGTGGCGTGGTGACGCTGCGCGCTCCCGCGGGGGGGGGACACGGAGTGCACAGCCAGGTCTCAGCACAGCGCCCGTGCTCCTGCTCTTCCCTGCAACTTCACTTCGACTTCTCTTTAAAGAAGACAGGGGTACAGAGGGGAAAAGTCCCTTTGCTTTCCCGATGCTGCGTTTCCCTTCATCGCCGCTCACCGCGAGAGCAAGCTCTCACAAAGAATTAGCGCGCCCCGAACCCCTCGTAAATCTCTGAAGCTCCAGATGAGAGATCGCAGGACGGGAGATGATGAGTTTTAAGTTCCGTTCATTATTTCAAATTAGCATCAAACTGCTCGGCCCCGCAGCAGAGCTCACGGAACCGCCACCACCTGCACCGACCGCTGCCCGGATCTGAGCGGTGCTGGGCAGAGCTGGGGAGGAGCAGCCCACGTTGGGTCACGTTCAGAAGAGCCCCTTCTCTCCCACTGGGATCTGTCGCTGCTTTATTAGGCAAAATAGATTTGAGCAGTGATTTATCACCCTCTGTGGAAAGGCGTTTTGCTCTGGCGCTCCCTTTAGTCTGACTCTTGGAACGGTGGCAACGTCAGAAATAATTCCCGAAACCGACTGTGAAATTTCAATTCTGTCACTGGGGGGCACTGGGATGGATCGGGTCAGATTGGGGCCAGCAGGGAACCAGGGCTGAGCCGCCACCAGGGCTGCAGGAGGGGCTGAGCAGGGCCATGCTGATGGACGAGGGATGCAAACCCTGGTGATGAGTTAATTGTGGAGGATTTAATGGCCTTAAGTTGCACCAGAGGAGGCTCAGGTTGGATATTAGGAGAAATTCCTTCTCCAAAGGGTGGAGTGCTGGGGTCACTGTCCCTGGAGATGTTCAGAACCGCAGGGATGTGGCACTGAGGGACGTGGCCGTGCTGCTGGGATCTATCCTTCATGCTAACACTGCTCACTCCATTGCAACTGCATTTCCTGACCTTCTCAGGGACTTTCAGGTTTTTCACTCGAAGAAACAAGAGCTGCGGAGGGAAGGATGTAAGAATAAAAGAAACAGCTCTCAGGTTTCCATTCAGTGCAGAATGACCTGGGCAGAAAAGGAAAACTCCTGAGTTATGAGCCACAGCTGAGACCTTTGCAGCTCACGGCGATGCTCAGTGCTGAGCTTTGTGTTTGCTTTGTGCAGGGTCACCTGTGCTGCCCGTGCAGGGCAGCGGGCTCTGCTGAACCCAGTGCTGATGGCTGGGGACTGCCCAGCCCCTCCCCACTGCCTTCCATCAAGTCAAGCTCCAGCGAGCCAGGAACCGAGCTGGAAAAGCCATTACATCTCAGCAGTGATACACACTGCTCTTAGCTCAGTGCTGTCTACCAGGACGCAGACCCACAGCTTCTTCTCTCAATCTCATTGTAATCCATTTGTCATCGTCCCTGACAGTGCTGGGTTCTTGTTGCAGCAGGCCATATTGCAGCAGGCTCCGGCTCCGTGCAGGGTAAGGGGATGCAGAACCAGACCTCAACCCCCACTGCTGCCTGCCTGCATCCCCTACAGCAGCAGCACGCTACCAGCCCGTTAATTATGCCGTGTAATGAGATAACGCATATTCATATTGCAGCAATCACTGCGCAGTTCGTTCTGTACTTCGCTCCTCGTGCTGCAGTGACGCAGCCCTTACCCGTTTGCTCACTCATAATGAACAACCACTTCGAATTTTAAAAAGTGGAGGATATCTTTCTGAGTTAATTAGCTTGAAATTAGCTTAATCACAGCTCATTTAAACTTATCTAAACAACAGCACGAGGAACTTACTCAGCTTTACCCCAAAGATGCCGCTGCTGGGGATGCCCAGGTGGAGCAGGGGGACCAAATTTGCAGCGTTTGTGGTGGTGAGGAGCTTGAAGAGTCCTCGCTGATTGGGCTGTAAATTATAATTGCAACTCATAGCAGCCGCATTTTCCATTTCCCTTTGCACGAGGGGCCCTCCCTCACCTGCAGCACCACATCCACTGCGCCCCAAACTGCACCAAGGGGCCGGCAACCTCTCCTTGCCCTTTAACGAGCACTCTTGTTGGGAAGAACATCATTCTCCTGACACAAATCAATAACTAGCTATCATTTCCGGGGATTAAATTGAAGCATTTGAGAATTGTCATAGCCAACTCCAGCCAGGACATCCATGCTCAGCCCCAGCCCTCCCAGCTTGTCCCAGTGTGGTTTGCCCCTCTGTGGGATGCGCATGGTTTGAGCAGCATCACAGCCCCGTGTTGCACTGACCGTGTGCGACCTGTTGGCTTCAGCCCCGCTGGGATCCGCCCTGCAATTAGCTGTCAGGAGTAATGAATTAACCCCGAGTTTGATCCTGCGCGGAGAAACGTCGTGCTGGAAGGAGTTGATTATTTCGTGCGCTTTTCAGAGCTGCTGAACTCGGTGTTAGGATGCAATCAATGGGATGTCTGGGCTTCCTGGAGGTGAGCAGGAGCATGCAGTAGGCACATCGATATTCGGAGATCAAAGGTGGCTGCGAGCCCTGAAAAAATCCTGAGAGCCCTGAAAAAATCCTGCAAGCAGAGGGGTGAGAGGGAGCGGAGGGCATCAGAGCTGACATCTGAGTCCTGCCCTTTGCTGTCCAGGGGGACACAAAGCCAGAGCCTCGGTGCCATAGGGGAGACAGGGGACTGGGCTGCTGGTGGCTGGAGGGCTCTGAGGGCCCTGCCCACGTCTGCAGCACCTGCCAGGTTCCAGGGGTGGCGAGCTGGGTGTCCCTGTGAGCTGCCTGGGGATGCTGCCAGCACATGGCTGTCCCCTGGCTGTGCCCGCTGGGATGTGCCACAGCTCCTTGCCCCTTCTCTGCACCAGGGAGGGAGGCAGCAGCCCACAGCTCTACGTGCAATTAGAAGCAATCTCCTTTGGTTTGCTATCAGAAAGATACAAGCAGGCTGCATTCTGTTCTTTATTCAGAAAGAGCGTTGAAATGCACAACCTGGTGTTGAATAGGGATGGTTTGTGGCACGCTCTGATGCTGTCACAGAGCACCGCCACCTCTGCTGGGTTGGTGAGCCCTGGGCTTTGCCCACTGCTCTTTCTGCACTTTCCCCAAATTCAGGGATTTTCAGCCTGGATGAGCTGGGGAGAGGTCGGGGAGCACAGGGTGAGGGAAGGGATGCTCTGCAGCCCAGTGCCATTGTACATACAGAGCAGCAAACAGAAAGCCTCAGAGCTCTCAGCAGCACGCATCCCAGGAGCTGTGGGTTTGGGGTTTGCTGTGGGGGAGGTGCCAGGTGGTCCCCATTTGCAGCCTTGCTGTGCAGGGCTGAGCTCGTTCTGCAGAGTGCAGGCAGCCCAGGCAGGTATAGCTCTCTAATTGCAGGTTTGCTGCATGAACAAATTATTTCCGCCATGCCAGCACTTAACAGAAGCAGCTCCCTTCGGGGACACTCTTATTTCCCCTATCATGAAAAATGTAAGTACTGTTTAGGGCCTGTTTCACCGCTCTTGTGTTTGTGCAGCTCTCATTAGGGATGGTGGGAAGCGTTGTGCTGCGCTGAGGGGCAGTGGCTCCCGTGCTTTGCATCAGCACAGCACAGCAATACCTCAGGGCTCCTTCAGAGGAGAAACGAGCTCAGCTCCCACCACTGCAACGAGCTCCCCAGTCCCTCCGGCTCCGTCATTTAGTCTGCAGTTAGCAACAAGGTGAATGTTAATTCCAGACCATCTTTTTCTCAGTCCTGCTGCTGCTGGTTTGCCGGCGCGCTCCTTTTTCCGACAACAATGCACCATATGGTGCCTCCAGCGCTGGGACTGCAGCCATGGGGGTAACAGATGCAAAGTGGCCCCAGACAATGGATGTTGAAGTCTGTCGCTTTGGAGGAGTGAGAAAAGCCACCGAACACGGCATGAAATATTCAGCAAATGAAGCACAGCTGGGGCAAATAAAGGCCGTGAGCTCCTCTGGGCGCCCTTTGCAGGGCTGATGGAAGGCACAGTGCCAGGGAGCAGCTCCATGGGGAGCTGGGCTGGAGGAATCTGGGAAACGCATGGGAAATGCTCTCCAGGTCTGGGAGCTCTGGGTGGGCTCCATTGCTTGATTTGCACAGTGCTCATACTGCTCATTAGGGAAGGCATTAAGACACGACTTACAAATGACTGCAGAGTTCCGCAAATGTCACTTCAATCGAACCGTTATTAGCTTATTGATTTGTATTAAGCAAGTAGATAAATACTTAACGGCAACAGCACTCTCATCATAAAGTGAATTAGTGCTTAAAGTGTGTCTGGCTCATTAGCAGACTTAGTGCACCTTGTCACCGCTCCCAGGACTGGCAGCCAAACCTCTTAATTACTCACTTAGAGCAAAAGGGATCAGCTGAGCTGCCCCGACTGCAGGACTGGGCAGAGAATGGAAAGGAAATGGCCATTAGCAGGTAGAGGACGTCGTAATTTTGTCCCGTGGGCTGTTTTGTGCATTTCATCAGTGCCTATAGGAAAACATCTCTGGAAACGGAGTGGGAGCTGCAATCGCTGGGGCTCGGTGTCCCCCACTGACAACTCCCTGTTCTTACAGCAGGACAGCCAGCTCCTGTTCAGCTCCGGGTTTTCAGTGTCTATATTAGCAGACTTATTTAAAAAAGATCCCTGAGGTCGCGGCGTTCCTCCCAACGTTTTCCCTTAAAGAGAGAAAAATCTCTTTTTCCGGTGTTTTCAAACGCAGTGAAATTCAAATCGATGACTTGAAAATGAAATTGCCCTCGAGCAGATTATAAAGAAAGATTACCCTGACCGGGCGGACCCACTGCAGCGGGACCGGGGCAGCTCAGCCCCATGCTGCGTCAGGGATTCACTGTTATGAAGTGGGAGATGCCCCTGGGAGGAGGTGGCTGCTGGAGAGCCCTCCTCACTCTGCTCCCATCCAGGATTTGGGTTCGTGCTTTCCCACCGAAGCGGATGCCTCCATTGGGGATATCCCCTGCGTGATGGGGCTGGCAGGCCCAGCAGGAGGAGGGGGCTGCGAGTGGGGTTAGAAAGGTAATTAAAACTTGAGACGCCTTTCTCATTGCAGGTGGGAACTGATATTGATAGCAGTTAACAGAATATTGAAGAAATCCATTCTCATCACGCCCTGCACATCCCGTCTCCTCTCCCAGGACACCCCCCCCCTCCCCCCCATCCCCTATCAGCAGCACTTGGGCTCTAATCGCATCGGACAGGGCTGAGCTGGGACGGATGAGTGCACGCTCACCCACACCTCCACGTCCCTGCGTGGGGCGAGGAGCGGTCTGGGCTGATTTCCTTTAGATTTGAGCTGGGAATAAATTGGAAGACATGCATCATCTTGACGCAGACGCTGCTGAGATGGATTACCTGGCTTGGCAGCTCGCTCCTCTCTTCCCACAGCCCCACTGCCTCGGTTTCTCTCGGTGCCAAGTTCCAGCTCCCAGAGGCAGGAGGGCTCCTGCTCCCTGTGCTGCTGTGTGCTCGTGTCCCCAAACCAGGACTGCAGTGACCTGGCCCCTCTCCCCCTTCACCCAGCACCGCCAGACCACACCATAGCATGCAGCGGGTGCAGCAGGCTCTCTGTGCCCGGGCTGTGGGCAGCTCACCAAACAGCCCAGCATTTTCCAAGCTCCATTTCCCAGGAGCTGCCTCTTGCAGGACACACAGCTGTGATGTGCATGGAGCAGCCTCCTGCCCCAAGCTCGGCTGCGCTGCCCTCGTTAACACCTGGCTTTTGCCACTGCTGTTGGTTGCCCTGTGACAGCTGGGGCTGGAGGCGCTGTGAATAACGCTGCTCTCTGTTTTATGAACCACGAGCATCGATCTCTGCTGCTCTGACCAAGGGAGGGGATGAATGCATGACTTGTGCTCCAGTGTGGTGCTGCAAAGCAGGAAGCGCAGCCTCCACTCCAAGCTGTATCGCCGGTTACATATGTCCCAAAGCCTTCCCACCTTAACGAATTCAGCACTTCCTCCCACAAATGATGTGTAAAACAGCCAAATAACCCCATCCCTGTTGCACGGTGATTGCAGCAATCAGAGGCCAAGGCTGGCTTGCGCCCAGGGACCATAAATCTGGAGCTCTGCAGGCGCAGCCACAGGCTGATAGCGAGTGATTGCCCTTAATTCCAGCTCTTCCCCCTCTCCAAGAGGGTTCATCCGGAGCCCCCCGGTGACGCTCAGCACCGCTAATCACAGCCCCGTGCATCGCCAGCTGCTGGCTGCCATCTCCATTTCCTTTCTGCCTCCACCTCTGCTGGCACCGATGTTATTGGGAGTGGGATTTTGAAGCAGAGGGAAATACAGGGCAGGGAGCAGCGCCCTGCACCGGCCTGGAAGCGCTGCGGAGTGCCAGGGCAGGTGCCAGCCTCTCCCTGCACTCACAGCTTCACACTTCCCCATTGCTCCCCTGAAGCTGCCATTCCCACCACCACCTTCCCACTCCCCAGTGCTCCCACTGCAGCAGCAGGATCCCCCCTGCACGTACACAACTCTTGACAGTCAGCTGAGGAAAATGAGGATGC
>NC_034430.1:3865966-3900110 GCF_002078875.1 Numida meleagris | reverse complement strand
TTTTGCACAGTCCCGTTGTCTCATTTTGCCTCGTGCTGAGTCTCAACCTCCCGTTAATTGGTTTTGCCCATCTTTGTGGATTCCCTTCAATGTGAAAATGCCGCACATAAAATTTTAATTTTGAAAGCCGCCTTGTTTGTTTTATATTGAAATCACCCACGCCGCTCCGGCCTCCAGAAACAGACGCTTCCTCATTTCATTAAAAACTCTTTGTTATGATAAAAAAAAAAAGCAGCAGAAACGAGATAAAAAGTGGTGTTTCCTTCAAGGCACATGAAAGCGGCGGAGATAAATCCCATGCATTGTAGGGATCAAACCCGCGCGGGGCTGCAGCGCGGCGATACTGGGAGGAGGGTGGGAGGAGGCAGCATGGAGCAGGTCCGTGTCCCAGCCCCACAATGCCCGATGCTCACGGTGGGGGGCTGTGTGTGTCCCCAGAGCTGCCTTGTCCCCTCCTGTCGTCCCCTCCTGATGTGTGGGGCACTGGGGAAGAAGCCTGGGAGCTGTGCTGGGGGGTGGCACCGGGAGCCCAGTGACTTCAGGTTGGGTCCGAGGCTGCGTGGGCATCGCTTGGATCAGAGGGATGTGATGTCCAGAGCCACACTGAGCATTGCTCCCTGGGTTTTCATTCTGCCAAACAGGACCTGGAAATCAATGCAAATGGAGAAAAGAAAATTCCGGCTTTGCACTTGATTGCTTCACTTCTTTTTTTTTTTTTTTTTCCCCCCATCCCTGAACATCAAAGTGTCTTTCTTTTTCTTCTTGATTTTCCGTATTCTTTAGCGGTTGCTGAATTGCTATTCAGCTTTACTGATTTTTTTTTTTCCTCCCACTGCCATTGTAAAGGTCATTTAATTATTATTACAAAGAATTACAGAAAGATAGAGAGTTGTCTAAATGCCTTAAGCTGCAACAGGTTATTAGCATGGATTTTTTTATGTCCGTGTTAAATGGATTACTGTTTGCTGTGCTGCAATAAGGACAGCCCAGAAGTGCCAGGATGACACTGGGCACAATGGGCAGCCCCACAGGCAGCACTGCAGCAGGAGGGGATGCTCCTCTGAGCATTCATAGACACCCAAAGGGATTTCATGGGGGATTTCAGAGCTGGTTTCCCAAACCTGTGCTGCTGGCTGTCACAAACAAGAGATAAACCAGCCCAATGAGTCCTGTGGTGGTTGTTTCTGAGTAAGGCTCTAAAAGATGATGTTAGATGCTGGTGAAATAAGAGGTCTTTTATTCTTCTTGAAGATGTAACTTTGCCAGTAGAAGAGCTAGTGATGTATGAAGGGTGTCCGGCTTGTGATGCTGGGGAAGATCAGCAACAAACTGTTAGCTGCGCAGGGAAGGAGGAGCATTGAAAAGGACATTAACTCTAAAATGTCAGAATGTGAAAAATACAAGTGAGTGTCAGCCCCAAGGATGGCTGTCAGCCCCATGGCCGTGTGTCTGCCCCAAGGATGGCTGTCCGTCCCATGGCTGGCTGTCCATCCCGAGGGTGAGCATCTGTCCCATGGCCGTGTGTCAGCCCCATGACCATGCGTTGGTCCCATGGCCATGAGTCTGCCCCAAGGATGGCTGTCAGCCCCATGGCCGTGTGTCTGCCCACGGGTGTCAGTCCCAGGGGTGGCTGTCAGCCCCTTGGGGGGGGGGCTCTGTCACCCGCTGACACCCTTTCCCAGCGTGCAGCTGAGCTGTGTCTTTGCTGAAGCTGCAGCGGCGGTGGAGGAGTGCAGCACCCGGCGCAGCCCTCTAGGTGGGAGACTGCGAACGCGAATCCGCTTCACGCAGCCCTCCCCAAAGGCCGGAACGAGGGCGACCTTCTCCCTTTGATGCTCATCTCTGCTCCTGCACCTCTTCTCCCCTCAAAGTGCCCCCGGGTCCTTCTGGCTCGGTGGGTGCAGCCCGCCTGGGTGCTGGGCGTGGGGGCAGCAGCCCCAGCTCAGAGCTCAGGGACTGGAGGTACCCACGCAAGAAGTTAGGGCCAACCATCATCAAGTTAAAGCTGCTGGTGTTTCTTAAGGAGCTGTTGCACACACTGGTTTTTCCTTCATTTCAACAGCACGTCAGCATGCAGCGTCACTGCAGGGTGGCAGAGAAAGGCTTGGAAGGAGCACACGAGATTTACGTTTGCTCTAAACATCAGAAGTTGGGGGAAATTACTGTACAGAGAGTTCAAGACTACAAACAGAAGCAAATGTTTCTATTTCCACTCCTAAGATTCGGTCAGACTAGCCCCAAAATGTTATGTGCCATTTCTCAGATGGCATGAGCTGAGCGTTAGCCCATCAGTAACGCACTGTTTCTATTACAGTGCATTTGCAGCCCCAGTTTTCATTGCACACAGCTGGGACAAACAAGCAGAGGGTCTGGACAAATGTGTAAATGCTTCTTCAGTCCTCTAGGTGGAAGACAAAAAAAATCTAATGAGGGAGGTAACTTGTCCCAACAAGCAAAACCACAAGTGCAGTCACTCCTTGGCCCTCTGTGCTCGATGTCAGCCGTGAATCAAGCGTGTGGGCTGGGAGGATGGTGTGGGTCTGCGAGGTCGTCCGCTGAAACAGTCTGACAAACAGACCTCAGAACCCACAGATGGATGTTGTATCTCTTGACTCCTCTATTCCAGATGCTGTTTTGCAAGAAACGCATCACTTCTTCTGTACATTGTTGTGCAAAAGTGGAAATATGGGCTGAGCCCCAGCGGTGCGCTCCCACTCGGTCGGGCTGAGCAGTGTGGTGCTGGTGCAGGTCCAGCAGGGCTATGCTGTGCCTCGCTGTCAGAACGCTGTGCTGCAGCAGTACCCTGCTGCAGAAATACCCCATGGCAGAGGCACTCCGCTGTGGCAATGCCCTGCTGCAGAAACACCCCATTGCATAAATACCTCATTGTGGCAATACCCCGCTGCAGTCACAGCCGCAGCAGAAACAGCCCGCAGCACGGGGCGGGCAGCGCCCGGCACAGCCCCGCAGCTCTGCGGCACTCCTTGCACCGGGGAAATCCCCTGCCAAAGGTAGCGAAAGCACAGTGTTGCCCCACGGAGCCAGACTGCTTAATCCCCAGGTAAGTGGAGGGAGAGGCCAGCCTTGTTTGCACTTCTGCATTGCCCGCATTGCACAATGGCTGCGAGCTGCACAGAGCACAGAGCCTCTGCTCCCAAACCAGGCGGCTCGTGGCCGCACGCCAAACATCGGTGACGAGCTTTGCTGTAGATAAGCAAAGGCTGATGAACTCCTTCCCTGCTTGTAGCTGGAGCAGGTAGGAAAGCAGCTGCCGGACCCGAGGGCTGAGTCACATCAGGTCGGCAAGCAGAGCTCCCACTGCCACTGACATCAGAGAGTGGTGCGGCACACTCGTGTCTGCCCCAGGTGACGCACATCCATCCGGTGGGAAGGCTCTGGGGCTCTGTCCCACATTGTGCTGGCAGCATAGCCCCAGAACCATGCGTGGAGTGAGCTGCCAGCCTGTGCTCCTGGGCAGGATGAAGGAAATCAGAGCTTCCTGAGCCACACTGCATACCCCTCAAACGCTCCCGGGCACATCAGGGCACGGCAAATTGTGTGCAGCTCTAACGGGAGCAGCAGGGCTGTGGAGTGAGATGCTGCTTGTGTCCCCAGTGCTCACTGCAAGCCCAGAAGCTCCCAAAGGAATGAACCCCTCGAGTTTTAGAAGGACAGGACCAGGGGGTTCCTTCCCTGAGCCCTGGGTGCACAGAGTCCAGGAAGGGGTCAGCATCATAGGGTGTCCCGTTCCTGCTCTCCCAGATGCTGCCAGGTGACGTCTCCCCCCGAGCCAGGAGATGCTCCTGCTCTGGGGCCAGACCTGCAGCAGCAGCCGGGGAGCAGCATGAGTGCCTTTTGCCCAGGAAGCATTGGAGACCTTTGCCACACGTTTCCATCTTTGAGACATCCCCGTGGGTGACTGACAGCCCCCAGCCCTAACACCGGGGGCATACTGGGGGCACGCAGCAGTGGCCTGGGAGCTCAGCAGGATCCTGTGCCACGCTCTCGGTTCCTCAATGCAAAACGTCCACTTCTCCAAATGGCTGTGACTCCTCCAGAGGTATTTACTCAGTGCTAGGCATAAATCCTCTGCTCTTCGCTCTGCTCTGCGTGGGATCAAATCTTCCCCGACACTCTATTTAAACATCTTACGTTAATTCCACGAGATGTTTGTACAACGTGCGTTATTCTCTTAGCTGTGAGGTGGCAAACGCTTCCAGGCACATCGGGGCACTGCAAATCCACGGCCTGCGGTGCTGCACCCAAACAGCACTCGGGCTGAGCAGGCGGGGGCGAATCTGGAGATGTTTTTGGGGAATGGACCGCGGGTGTTTCCCAGCAGAGGAGCAGAGCCTGGGAAGGGCTGAGCACGCGGTCACTGGCTGCTGTCACTGCCATTGCGTAACCACCTGGGTTTCCCCACCATTGTTTGTTCTTCATGTCTGTTTGCTGCTCTCTCCTTTTGACTCTGCTGTGGTAAACAGGAGGTTACCCTGGAGGTGCAGAGCGGGGCTTCTGAAAGGAGAGTGAGTGGGAAAGCTCTGGGTCTTTCTGTGGAAAACATTTGCTGGGACTCATTGCTGGCAGTTGGAAGGATTCATCTGGATAATCAGTCACCGATGCATCCTGGGCAGGATTCGCAGTGGAGATGTGGGTGAATCACTTTCTCAGGCCCAGCCAAGCCCTCTCCTTGCTGCCAGCACAGCCAGCACTGGGGTTTGGGATGCAGCGTCGCAGGGCTGTGCCACTGCCTGGCTGTGAGCTGATCCCTCCAAGCAGACCTTGGGACATGCTCAGCCTGGGGCTCCCAGTGGGGCAGAGGATTCATTCTGCAGCTCTTTTGCAGGGTTCCTGTCTCAACATCCCCGGATCAGACCTCACAGTGCTGGTAGCCCCGGCAGTATGAGGCTCCTGCTGGCTCTGTCCCTTCAACCTCCAACAATGACATGGGTTTACAGAGCCAAAAAGACTTCTGAAGGATGGCTCGATGGCTGGATGGAAAGTCAGGAGAAATAAATAGCCGGGCTGTGCCTGACTCAGCTGTCATTGAGGAAACGAGCCCATCCTCCTGGAGCTAACACCAGCACCAGGACCAAAGGTGGAGATCAAGGCTGCTGGCTCAGAGTGGCTCCCAGGGCTGTGTCTATTGAGGTGTTCAGGAGCCATGGTGATGGCTATATAAATTCCTCCCATGTGGTCCCATCAGAGGAGTTTGCTCTCCTCCTCAGCAAAGGAGTCCTGCAAGGAGCCTCGGGCTGCATGGGGAGTCAGCGCCATGCAGAGAGCTCCTTAACAGCCAGGAAATCAGTTCAGGAGAGAATATTTCAGAGAAAAGTGAGTGTGCTTTTCTGCATCTGCAAAGGAATCCCACACTCTTGAATGAAGGCAGTTAGCAGTACCACGAGTGCTGCGGGCACGCAGGCTCAAAACACAAGCAGTAAGTTCTGCAAATCCTCGTTGTGCTTCTCCATTTAGTACTCCCTTGTGCCGCTTTCCTTTTTACGCAGAAGCCTCGAGGAACCTTTGCCCCTTTCGAGTCTCTCTGGCCGCGGCACAGAGCAGCAGGGCTGGAGCAGGGCTCTGCTCCTCCACCCAGGCACAGCTCCAAGGGGAGCGATGCCGATCAACGCGCGCTGACAGCCAGCAATGCTGCTGCCATCAGAGATGTCTTTATTGCAGGGAGCGAGAGGAGCAGATGGTCTCTCAGTCAGCATCTCCATAAATGTGAGTGCTTGTGGCTATAAAAGAAAACTGCCATAAAGAGATGTTGCGAAGCTTTCCTCTCAGCGTTATTGCTCAGCTTTCCTCGTGAGCCATGGTGACCCTCTTCCAAAGAAAGAGCATAAATCATTGCTTGCTTTCCCCTTTGACTCCTGGATGTGCTGTGACTATGTAATAAATTACACTGTTGGCTTTTAAAGAAAATCCAGCTGCAGCTCTGCCAGCCTCTTGGATCCGTACATCACAGGTGATGGGAGAGCTCCATGAAGCTACTGGCAGTCGTTCTCACCACACAAGAACATGTGTTGATAAGCAGTGAGACCGGTAGCAGGTCACTGGTTTATTTGCCATCTGACTCCTGGGCTCCAGCCGTGGCAAACCAGCACTCCTGGGTGAGCACCCTGGCACAGGGAGCCCCTGGAATTCCATGCAGCCCATGGGCAATGAGCACATCTCCTAGTGAGACCAGTCAGACCTCGGGCTGCCAGCAGCTCCGTGGCTCCAGGCACAAGTTGTTTGCGTGCTCACACAGCGCAGCATTCGCTGCTGCCACTGCTGTCTGCCCTATTTCCTGCTCTGCGATAAATGGGATTTAGGACTGCGGAGCTGTCGGGAATGCGCGGCTCCCGGGGCAGCCCGGCTCAGCCCCATCCCTCCCAGCAGCTGTCGGATGAGCTCAGGCTCTGAGCAGATAGGGATGTGCCTTCCCCTAATTGCTCAGGGCTTGTCTGCACAGGCTTTTTAAGAAAGTTAACATGAAGTAACAATCTAAAGTGGATTAAAGGGCATTAAAACTCTGCATAAAACTCTCATTCAGAATTAAAGTGGCCTTAATTTATTTTAATTTAGTCCCAAACACTGCTAAATAAGGCCACCTAAATTGTCCTTAATTAACATAAGCGTTCCCATATAGGCATTTGCAAATGAGGTTTAATTAGCCCATTTTAAGAAGACAGATCTGAGCGAGCTGCCTTCGGTTTCTGTAGGCAGGCAAGCCAGGTCAGCGGGCACTTTGCTGACAAGGCTCCCAGTTGAGGCCAGCGAGCAGAAGCTTTGCAGTGCTGGCATCCCTTCACCAGGAACTAGCTCCAGGCTAGCTTCCTCCCCACCAGCAGACTGTAAGATCCTCGCATCCCACCTATTTTGACTGCGTTAAGTATATGAGTGGGAGATGAAAGGCTTTGCCAGAGAATGGGCTATTCCTTTAAAATCTGGGACACGGAAGGTAATCCCTAGAAAAAATCCCTAGAAAAGTGTGATGTCAGGACTTTATGAGACTTGTTTGCGAGCAAGAAACCAGACAGGAGAAAAGCAGTGCTTTGCATTGAGCCAGCGAGGAACTGGAAGGAGATAGAGCAGGAGCCCATCCCTGGGACAGGGCTGCTGCAGGCTGCCTAGCCACCACTGATGCTGTTGGCTGCTTTGGTTTCTTTTTGGCTTACTGAAAGCACTGATTCCAAAAGATAATTTTCCACAGCAGGAAGCACACTGGTGTCCATCCTCACAGCCAGGTTTGGTGTATGACGTGGTCTGGCATCACGCTCTGCCTGCCCTCTGCCTCCCCCTCTGCTCACCAGTTCCTTATCAGGAAAGGCCGCGTGCCTGTGCACTCCGCAGAGGGGATTTCCGCACTGCTATCCTGTGGGTGCACATCTCCAGCGACAGGGCTGAGACGTGAGCACCAGAAATAGCAGCCAGCGGTGCCGGAGGGGCTGCCCTCTGCCCTTTGACAGAAAGGGGATGGCGTAGTGCTCTGCTTTCTGCTCAACCCTCTGCCCTCTCTTCATCACCACTGTGCTGCCGTAACAGAACCCGCAGCCCTCCGGCTCAGACTCCTGCCCCTCTGATATAGGCACTGCCTGTCCCAGCGCCCCATCCAGCCCCACCAGCCCGGCAGGAAGGACACTGAAATGATGTCAGACCAACGAGGACCTGATCCTGTGGTGCAGACTGGTGCGCAACTCAGCATCTTTGCGGTGAGAGACCACTTCCCCAGCACAGAGCAGTGCTCATCTGCATCAAGACATGGAAGCAGTGTGCAAGTCAGAGTGCACCTCAGCAAAATGCAGTGGAAGTGCTCAGGTCCCATTGTGAAACCCATGCAGCGGTATTAGAGTGTCTCTGGATGACTTAATGCTATTCAGACTCCTCTGATCATGCCTTCCTTCTCCTAGACAAATTCTCTGTTGTGCAACTCCTTCAGCATTCCCCAGCCCAGCACAAGTCACTGCTCAGAAAGTGATGTTTGTGGGCTGCTGCTTGTCAGTACCTCCTCCTCTGTGCTGCGGAGCAGAGTGGGTCAGTATGTTTCCAAATCACGTCGCTTAAATAAGAGACAGGTTCTATCATGTTGTATGGGGTAATGAAGGGCCTCTGTCCATCAGTGATCCAAGCAGTGGCTTTGTTCTGAATATCTTCATGTCTTCAGAAGCCACAGCCTCCGCGGGAGTCTTTCCAATGCCAAACAATTGCAGTAAACTTTCTCTTCAAAACAATTTGCAAATGTGAAAAAAATCAAAAGTAACCACCGACAGTGGTTACTGGGGTGTGGCCAGCGTATGACCCCTTTTGACTTTCAGGGTGGAGAAGCCAACATCCCCTCTCTGCATCCTGGCTTCTTTTTCACTGAAAAAGGCAGTGTGTGATTGCTGTTCCTGCTTTGCATAAATCAAAAGATCTAGCTCTGTGGATCTTGCGTGGGGTATTTCCTATAAAAAGCACATCTGTGGCCATGCTTTTTAGTGCAATAGACTCGAGCCTGGAAGCAAAAGTACACAAACAAATGTTGAATTCATGCTGACTGGAGTAGATTCCAAGGGAAAGAAGAGTTGGGAAAGCACCTACTTAAGTACTGACTAAGGATGTTATCTCTGATCAGAATCTAGCCTCTGTGTGTGTGTGACTGTTGAGTACACAGTGCGGTTTCAGACATGGCCAGAGACAAGAAAAAATGATTGTTTCAGGGTAACCACAAGGAAGATGAATGCAAATGTATTCCTGTAACTGGGAGAGTTCCCTTGCTCCTAAGTTGGGCTCTGGTACATGGCCTCAGGGAAGCAAATTTGCAGCTACCTACATTTAATTGTTTAGGAGTGATTAATCAGAAGTCAGAGTGGAACAATTTTTGCACATTGTGAAATGTTAGTTCAATTCCCGCAGTTACAAATGGTCCATACAGTGGTTCTAACAAACAGATGGAATCAGTTCTATTTGCTGCTGGGTGCTCTTATCTCCCTCAGAAGCCTGGTTTGATAAGCCTCTGCTGGCTGAGTCACGGCTACCTCCATCACACTGGGGTGAAAGCAGCAGCTCAGCACAACAAACCCATGCCAGACAGCCCTTTGTGCCTAATGTGGCATGCAGGCACTCTATGAGATGGCCACCTCTGGCTGGGATGGGCCACCATGGCCAGCACCACTGCTGCCAGCCCTGAGCAACCCTGCAGCGCCTGTCCGTCAGGTGACTGCAGTGTCAACAGTGCTCTGCCCACGCATCAGCTGCTGGAGGTGCAGCTCATAAAGAACATAACTCATAAAAACACATGGAGCACCTTCACTGATAGGCCTGGAGCTTGTGGCTGTACATAGTGGATGTATGGTTTTGGGCCCCTCATTGCAAGAAAGACATTGAGGCCCTGGAGCATGTCCAGAGAAGGGCAACAAAACTGTGACAGGTCTGGAGCACAAGTCTAATCAGGGGTGGCTGAGGGAACTGGAGTGGTTCAGTCTGGAGGAGAGGAGGCTCAGGGCCATCTCATTGCTCCCTGCTGATAGGAGGTTGTGGCAAAGGAAGGGTCAGCTCTGCTCCCAGGTAACAGTGGTAGGATGAGAGCTGGTGGCCTCAAGTTGTGCCAGGGGAAAATGGCTGGATATTATGAAACATTTCGTCTCATAAGAGTGGTGATGCATTGGCACAGACTGCCCAGGGAGTGGTGGGTCATTGTACCTGGAGGTGTTCCAGAACCGTGGGGACGTGGCCCTGAGGGATGTGGTTAGTGCGCATGGTAAGGATAGGTTGGGGTTGGACCTGGTGATCTTAGAGGTCTTTTCCAACCCTAATGATTCTATGATTCATACATTCCTTTTGCCTAAAGCTGGCTGCAGCTTTACAACTCACCGCTTTGCACCCTCTGTCCCGTTTCTTTCGTTTTCCAGTTTCAGCCTGCGGGTTTTCTGTGGACTGAAGCGCACTGAAGTGCTTCCTGACAGCTCGTAGGTCAAAGTCTGGTCTTTACTGTGCTGAGCGTCAGCATGTCTGGCGCCGCAGATCAGGTGGGTGCTCCCTCAGCAAGCACCGAGCACAGGACCTGACAGCTGCCTCTAAAGCTACAGCTGCACCGCACCTGAGCTGGTGGGAGGAAGTAAAAAAAGAGCCAGGGCTGCAGTCCTTCCGAATCACACCTTTTAATGGTTTTAACCTCAGAACAGCAGCAGCCAAGGACAAGCTGGAAAGCCATCTGAGGAACCAGCTGCTCTACCGCACCGCCTTGGTTGCTGTGGGGTGTGCCGACATGCGCTAGCTCAGGGCTTGGCTCCGGGGCTTGCTGGGCCTCCTGCTCCACGTACAGCCCCGTGTCAATCAGGCGAGAGCGCGTCAGATCATGAAATCGAGAGTAAAGGCGGCTTCTGCAGCAGAGCAGGAAGCAGATGAATGAATTTCCCTAACGAATCGCACTTGTCAGGACACATCTGCCTTTATTGCAACACGATTTGCATAAAAGCCAGGTGTTTGCAGAAGAGGACCTGTCTCTACACCCACCGGGGTTATTCCTTGAGGAGGCACTCGGCGGGGGCTGGAAAGAGACCAAGGGGAACCGAAGGGGCCGGGGGAAGCGGCGGGGGCTGGGGGCGCAGCAGGCCGCAGCGGGCCCCACGCGAGGCCGCGCGTTAGGCCGCGCGTTAGGCCGCAGCAGGCCGCACCGCCTCCCCGCCCCGCTCCGCCTCGGGGCCGCGGCCAGGCGTGGCACGGGGCGGACCGGGAAGCGGCTGCCGCTCCGCCCTCGCCCGCTCTGCCCTTCCGCGTTGGCGCAGCGCTGCCCCGGTATAAAGCGGGGCCGCCGCCCGGCCCGCTCCGGCCCCATGGAGATGCTGCGGTGGCCGCGTGGTGGGAGGCTGGTAAGGAGTGGGCCGGCTTCGGGCCGGGGGTCCCACGCGTGACGGGGGGGCTCTGGGGAGGGCTAGTGGGCGGGGAGAGGCCCTGCGGGCTGTGCCACATCGCCCCTAACGCCGTCGTTTTGGCCGTCAGGTCTGGAGTGCGAGCGAAGGCCGAGAGACAGCCGAGGGCAACCATGAGCACGGGCAGCGTGTCCTTCCTGCTGGGCTGCCCCGGCTGGCGTGAGGCGTTCCCGGTGCTCGGACAGCAGTTCAGTCGGCTGGAGGAGAGGATGAGCTCCAGAGACCCATGTGAAAGCGGTTACCTCAGTCTGGGCCGGGCCCTGAGCCGTGAGGAGGGTGTTGGGCCTGCCGTGCTGGGCATGGAGCCGGTGGGGAGCCCTGTGCAGGAGCCCCCCGACAGCCTCGAGATGCAGCTGAAGGTGGACTTCTTCCGCAAGCTGGGCTACTCCTCCGAGGAGATCTATGTTGTACTCCAGAAGCTTGGCCTGAATGCTGATACCAACACCGTCCTCGGGGAGCTGGTGAAGCATGGACCAGCTGAGCGAGACCCCACAGAGGCCCCTCAGGAGACCAAGGAGGCTCCTCTGGTCCCTCGAGGAGGAGCTGCCAACAAGACCCCTGCGCCTGTGCCACCTCTGGAGGAGAAGGAGAGTGATAACCTGAAGCCCATTGTTATTGATGGAAGCAACGTGGCAATGAGGTGTGTCTGGGGCTTGACAGTGAGTCTTTCTGAAGTAGTTTGTGCTTAATGTGACCCTTAAGCGTTCCTGTCAGGTGGTGATTTTCTCTGCCTCTGTAGCTGTGAGGCATGCCAAGATCCAAGAGCCTGGAGTCTGAAAAACTCAGGGTTTTTCACGAAAAACTACAGCTGGGTGTTCTAAGGGTGGCTGGTAATATTTTCCGACGTACATCTCCAGTACACGTAATGATTTCTCAAGGGTGACAGCCTAGATGGCCCGTTCCACCTGTGATCGCTGCCAGCACGTACCAGTGGTCAGAGTACTCACTCTGACAGTAGCAGATGTGCTTCATGGGGAAACAAAGTTTCCTTCCCTCTTCTAGCTGCTGAGGAGGATAACTGAAGATACATTGTTCTCTTACCTAATGGTTTTATATAAGCTTCTGTAGCAGTAAGTTGCTCAATACATAATTATGGGGTTCATTAGAAAAAGCTTTAATATGATTCCATCTCTGGTGTTGGAGGCCAGTCTCCAGACTGGGAGTCAGGTATTTTTGGCTGCGTTTTTGTGCAATATGGAGAATGCTGGAGTTTGGAATGGGGCACTTTACTAAATAATGTCTAGAATGGCCAATTCTGCTGCTTCTGACAGCTGTGACAGCAAGGCAGGGCTGCAGCTCATCTTCAGCGTCTTGGGTGTTCTGGTGTTGGTAGGGCAGGTTCTATCAGGCACTACAGGAAGGCCACTGGAGTTGGAACAGTAATTTGGGGTTACAGGAATCCTAATAGTCATGGAGCACTTGGAGTCCTTGCACTGGATACTTTTTGGTTCAATGTCCATACTGCTTCACCTCTCACCTTTGCTTTTGGTCCCCTTATGGTGGTAGTTACTTGCCACCACCCCAGCTCTAGATGTTGAACTTTCCCCAGCTGCACAGAAATGGGCTCTGGGTGGCATTAGCTTAATCCACCAGATTTTGAAGTTGGGCTCTGTGGTTAAGAAGCAAGCTTCTTCACTGTTTTAGTTTAATAGGTCTTGTAATGCATGTTTGTGTGCACATGCTTGCTTATTAAAAGAAGTGAGTGCACATAGCTGTCGTGTATGTCATTGTAGACTTCTTTCTAAGGTGAAAGTGCTGAATGGAGATTTGTTTGCAGGTGTGGTTTTCACTGAGCCGTGGCTGGCAGTTCTAAGAATAGAACTGAGAAAAGATGGGGTACGGTCTGCTCTGAGACCAGCAACAGCCTGCAAGTCCCCATGCATATGGGACTCTCCTTGGCCCCGCTCTGTTGACAACAGAATAAAATATTTGACTTTGGAGTCTTCAGGAGAGCACAGTGCTGAGCAGCTGTGTTGTTACTTGAGACATGGGGCTGATCTGCATGATTCTTGTGGTGACGTTTACCTTAGTTAAGTAGCTAGGCTTAAACAACCTCATTGGTTGCATTGATTGAATGAGGAACCTCTTACCCATGAGAGTTACCCCATAAAGTGCAGGAGAGATTACAGCAAATGTGACTCAGGCAGACCAGGCGGTAATAACAGAGGCGATAGGACAGAGTTTGACATGAGAAACTCAGTCTGGCTTTTTTTAAGCAATATGCTAGAAGGGGAATTCCATTCTGAAACTTCCTGTATTGATGGTGTGTGATGTTCCCTGCTGATTCATTTGCAGTGTGTACAGCGGCCTCCCTGAACAGCTCTTGACAAACATATGCAAATCATAGTGGAAATTAGCTTTTACTTCCTTCTAAGGGAATTTTTTCTTGGCTGCTGCCAAATCAGATCAGCCTGGCTAGCTACCTTCTGTAGACTCTAGGGTGGTAGGAGGGACTCATAAATGAGAAATAAGCGGAGGATGTTAACCTGTGTCTGTATAGTGAAAGCAATCTGATGTTGGCAGAGCTCTAGATAATCTTTCCTGTGATTGTTAATGCTAACCTTGGTGTAACTTGGAATTCTTAATGAAGAGAAGTGTCTCTTTAAGTGTTAGTTTACTTGTTAAATGTGTAGCGCTTCTGGAATAGTTCTTCTGGTGCAACTCTTCCTTTCTGTTCAGAGAAAGGTGGCTTGCTGGAAATAGAGCATGCAGGGTTGGCTGGGTTTGACTTTTCAAGCCTTCTAGAAAACAGAAACTGTTGGATTTGGTTGCTGTAGAGGTGGGTGGGGGGAAAACACTAACCTTGTTCCCCTAGGAAGTGGCTTTTTACATATGCAAAACAAATCTGGGTTATATTTAAGAAGCCTTCTGAACTTGCTTTGATACAGTGTGGCACAATGTGATGACAGTTGGAAAATAATATTAGATTCATAATTGCTTTACAAAGAAGCAGCAGTGTGTGTTTTTAAACCTGGGAACCACTGAATGTTTTTAATCCGTTAATAAGATAATAGGCTTATTTCTATCCAAATGCATAGTGCTCTTTGTTTTCATTCCTTTTAATAGCTACTGCTTTTAAGTATTTTCATGATGGCCTAAGAAGTTTGATGTTTCAGAAAGGGGAGAAGCTTAAATGTAGGTGTCAGCAAATTAGTGCAGGTTAAGCACTTAAGCTTATGACTTCGCTGCATTCTTGAGAACTGGGCATGAGCTCAGCAATACTGCTAGGTTGTATGAGGTGCAGGAACAACTGCTTACCTCCCCTGCCTTCTTTCCCTCTCTGTCACTGCATGAAGATGCTTCAGCCATTTCATATAATGGCTGTGCTTCAGCTTCACTTTCACTGGTTTGATTTTTGGACTATCCATCTTATTTGTTGTGCTCTTTAGGGATGAGTGTTAACCCGCTGTCTCTCAAGTGTCCACATTTGGGGGCAACATCTTCTCTGATTACAGAACACTTACTTACCCTGCTGCTAGCCTGTGTACAACCCACTCCACACCGTGTGCTACAGGGGGCTGTCTTTTGACTACACAGTGCATATATTCATCTTTCTCTTCCTCTCCTCTTCTGCACTTGTGAGGCCCCGTGTGTGCATTCAGACAGTATCTAGCTGTGGAGTTTGCTCTGTGCTCTATATAATGCTCTGGGCAGGAGATGTCTTGGGGTTGGTGTACCTCTGTAATAGTCAGGATGTATTTGACTAAGCATGTGCACAGTTTTGGGGCACAGCCGGGTCAGTACTGAGAGCTATGGGCCTGTTTGTAATGTGCCTTTGTGAAGCTTAATACAAATATCCAGAGGCTTAGCAACGCATCTGTGTCTTGTTCAAGTTTCCACAAGACATTTCACTTACAAAAATGAAGATTTACAAACACTTCTCACAGATACCCCTAATTTGCTGTTCAATCTTGGGTCTTGACACCAGTTATCTGCAGTATAATAAAACATGTGTTGGTGTCACTCCAAAATGCAGGCTTAGATCCCCAGAATGACAAATCAGGCTGCAACAGAGAGACATTGAAAGTCTGCCAGAACCGTTATCAACAGAAAAGCTGATAAGACTGTAAATAGTGGCACTGATAGAACAGAACTGCTGGTTTCCTCTTAGAAGTTCTGCAAACTGACTGATATGGACTAGTGAATAATGAAGCAGCTTTTAATATTGGTAGGTGGTTTCTGACACTGTTGCTAAACTTTGTTCCTTAGCTGCCAAGTGCTCTTATGACATTTAGCCCCAATTAAGGAAAATGTTGATATTTCATGCAAATAGCACATTTGCATGGAATATATCAACTGATTCTTCATTACACCATGGCCTAAAGAAGCGTCCTGCCTCAGTGCTGATGTCACTGGGGTAGGAGTGCACAAAATGGCGTGTTTTCCCTAAGTTATCAAAATAACTTCGTAAGCAAATCACTTTGTGGAAGTGCAGTTTGCCCTGGCAGAGGTTGGCTGCTGGCTCTAGCTAGCAGAAAAGGACAAAGGAAGTTCAAGATCACATTGTTCTCAGGGCTAAAAATAAAGAGCTGGAGCAAGAGGCTCTGCTTCAGAGAGGCAGTTACAGCTGGTTTGTTCTTCCCACTGCGAACTTGGTTGTTTGTTGGTACGCTGAGGTGCTAAAAGCAATGGTGAAACTTGGTGCTCCTTCTTGAGATCAGCATGTAATTACCAATTCTCACTGCTCCAACACTAAAAGTTGTTTTAACTGCTCGATCCGTTTGCTTAATCTTTTGCCTCGCTAATCTGTACATCGCCTGAATATTGAAATCCTTTATTTTCTTCTTCACTGCAGCCATGGAAATAAAGAGGTGTTCTCCTGCAGAGGTATCCTTCTGGCTGTGCAGTGGTTTTGGGACAGGGGACACAAGGATATTACAGTCTTTGTGCCATCTTGGAGGAAGGAGCAGCCACGACCAGATGTTCTTATAACAGGTGTGGAAATATGAAAGCCAAGAGCAGCTTTTCAAGCTTACTGCTTTGTCGCTTAATGAGCTTGCAAAGTTCTGGGTAGTTAGTAATTAACTTATGAATGGAAGATCTGAGTAGTAGGAGATCCAATAAGCTGTGCTGACCAGTGAGATTTGAAGTCATTAAATTCTCCCTTAAGCAAGTTCTTGCCTGGATCAGTTGGAATAATTTGGAGAACAAAGAATGTAATACTACTCTGCTTAACTTGTCTTTCATCATTTGAATTCTCCTTTCAGGGAAACACCTTTATGCTATGTTTGACTATCATGTTTGACACTAGAAAGTACAGAGTTTCTGTGTGCTGAAAGTAAAACCTCGATAGGAGTGCAGTCAGATTTCTTCAAATAGAAGGGAGCTTGCTCTCAGCTTATGAGCAGCTGAGATTTCTGAGTAAATCAACTCAAAAGAAACTTATGCATGTAGTGCGTTATTATAAAAGATGCCAGTCTTAAATGCAAATCAATATTTTAATGTATGCAAGGGATTGCATAGATGAGGTGTGCTGTGTTTCAATAGCCTCTTGTTCCTGAGCATTCCCAGGTGCCACACTGGCAGAGGGGTGGGATTCTGCCTCTGATAAGCTCAAAAGTTGGCATGAAAAAAGAGGTGAGGGTTGCAGAGGACTGAATTTTCATGCATTTTGTTGTTTGTTTATAATGTTACTTTATCTGTGGGGAAGACCTTTGGGCTGTGCACGTTTGTGTAAGTGTGTTCACAGTTGTGTTTGTTCCAGATCAGTACATCCTCCGTGACCTTGAAAAGAAGAAGATTCTGGTCTTCACTCCTTCCAGACGGGTTGGGGGCAAACGTGTTGTCTGCTATGATGATCGATTCATTGTGAAACTGGCACATGAGTCTGATGGCATTGTGGTTTCTAACGATACTTATCGGGACCTGCAGAATGAGCGTCCTGAGTGGAAGAAATTCATTGAGGAGCGTCTACTGATGTATTCCTTTGTTAATGACAAGTATGTTCCCGATGTTCCTTTGGTTTAAATGCGGTCCGTGTGAGCGTGCAGTCTTGTTTTAATGAAGCAAGAGCAAGCGAGGCATGAAAAAAGGGAAAGGGTGGTAGAGAGTGGAAGAAAACAATCCCATAGGTACCTCTGTAGAAGGAGGAAGAGAGGCAGGAAGAACTCCTCCCTGGCTGTAGTGAGGAATGAAGAAATGGAGTCATCTTAACAGCTGTGCGTGGTTTGCAGCTAGGAGCTCTACTCTGATGGAGTTCCTGGGAAAGCTCTAGGTCTTGATTTCCTCACAGCACTGTCATTGGTAGGCCCAGCAGCAAGTACTGCTTTTAGTCAGCAACACAGCACAAAACCTCTTGTGTGCCTGAAGAGAAGCACTTCTTGCCAGTCTGTACCGTGTGACAAGAGCTGTCTCTGCAGTGAAATGGGAAAGCTTTTTAGGGCTCAGATAAGTTAATGCTTGGTGAAATGGGAGACATCTTCGAGAAATGAAACCCTGACCCCAGGAAGCGAACTGTTCCTGATTAAGTTTTTTGGTTTTTTTTTTAGGTTTATGCCTCCAGATGATCCGCTGGGGCGACATGGCCCCAGCCTGGATAACTTTCTGAGAAAGAAACCTGTGGTGCCAGAACACAAGAAGCAGCAGTGCCCTTATGGTAAGATTTACCTTCTGAATGTGAAAACTGCAGTGCCTATACAAGTATAACTCATGCATTTAGTAAAATTCAGCTCTCGTTCCATGCTGTGATTTTTTTCCTTGCAGGGAAGAAATGTACTTATGGAATTAAGTGTAAATTCTACCACCCTGAAAGGATTAATCAACCCCAGCGCTCATTAGCTGATGAACTCCGAGCCAATGCAAGATTGTCTCCTACCAGAAGTACCAGCGCTGTCAAGGAGGAGAAAAAGGGCAAAAGAGGTTCCCAGGCAGAGCTCTTGTGCTCTGTGCCCACAGAGAGTGATAAAAGCTCTTTGCAGAAGATCTCTGCAGAGAGGAAAAGCTTGACACATAAAACAAAGCCCAGTGATGTTCCGCTTCAGATCAAAGGCTGTGTGTCAGGCAGTGTTCCTGCTAACAGTGGGAGCCACAGGTCCTCTGAAAGGTACCAGCATCCTCATATGGACTCTCTGTCTTACATCTCTCAGGAGCATCTTGACTCAGGCATTGGGTCTCTGGAGAACCAGATGTCTGACATGTGGCCTTACAGATCGACCAGTCACTGTGATCACTCCCATGCTGAGCAGGTGACAGTCTGCACCTGTGGTAGGCAGAGACCTGTCTACCCGCACTCTCCCAGCTTAGAGCAAAATGGTCTGGTCTCTTACAAGCATGGTTCCCATAAATCTTCTGCCTCTGGTGCTAGCTTCTTGCAGTATAACCCTGAGATACCTCACTCAGGGCCACCTCACTCTTTCTCAGGCTACGGAGTACCTGTCCATCCAGCCAACGCTGGGCAGTACAGTCTCCCCAGTGAGTATAATGCCCCTTCACTTCCTTCACTTCATTCTCGTGAGTATTGGTCTGAGCCCTACCAGATGCCTCCTCCCCAGGCGAGATCTACCAGTGTGCGAGATCCTCACTCAGTGCAGAGAGCCCCAGCCTATGGGGACTCCTGCCAGTGGACCGTCTCTGATCAGTTTGCAGAGGAGAGGGCCAACGTTCATGTCAAGCTGTGTGGCATATTCCATCCCCATTTAGTTGATGCTGTGATGAGCCGTTTCCCTCAGCTTTTGGATCCCCAAAAGCTGGCTGCAGAGATATTAACCTACAAATCTCAGAACCCAGGTATATGAAGCAGATGGCGAGGCCAGCCAGCATGCTAAGCTTGTGGGCAGTGTTTGCACTCTGTAGCTGCCATGGATGGCATCTGCCTTTTGAGGGCTCCTCCTTGTTCCCTGCAAGTCCCAGGCTCCATCTGGAGGCTGGATACCAGATGTGGTATGCTCACAGTGATTTCTGGTCTAGCCATGACAGTGTGTCCTTCTTAAAGATGTGAGAGCAGTTCGTGGTCCCTGTCATCTTCATTGGATGCTGAAGAGAATCTGGGTGCTGGACAGGAGAAGAGGCTGCTGTTTCAGAGCAGGTTTTTCCTATGGGGTTTACATGGTGAGTCAGGCACACCCTAAATTCCTGCAGTTCAGAACTGTGTATGGCCTTATTCCTCCCGTTAGCTCAAGCTTTGTGTTGGCTTGGTATATTAGCAGGCATACAGAGGGAGGGTTTTATGGGGCTTGTGAAACAGAAGGGGATAATATCTGTGTAGTTGAGTGAGGCTCATTTGTGAGGACTGAAATGCATTGCCAAGGCTGTTCCCAGCTCTTCACTAAGCCTCTTTGCTAAACTGTACCATGCAGATCTGTGGAAGGCAATGGATTATAAATCCAACATGAAGTTAGGTTTAGCTGTCTTAGATTTGACTTTACTGGTGCACTTGTTTAATGTTACCCCTCCCACTTAAGCTCACCTTCCTGATGTGAGGCAATTCTATGACATATACCACAAGTGCTCAGCAAGCTGCTCAGCCCCTAGAATTACAAGGGGCTAGGAATAGAATTCATCCTGAGAATGGAAGGAGGACCTGACGCTGCTCCAAAGCTGCAAGTGAGTTGTGTGTTTGGCACTTGCTGGAAAAGGCAGTTGTCCCAATGTGGATGGCCACGCTGTTGAGGCTGCTCTAAAACATTGTCCTTGCCTGGTATCCCGTCTTTGGCTATCTCTGTGTAACACTGACAAAGAGGATTTATGACACAGTGCCTTTTGTCTTCAGACAGCAATAGTTTTGAGCATTCAGTAAAACAGCTGTAGTCATACTTGGACTGCTGCCCACACTGTTCCTGAGGACTCCTTAATATTTTCTCCATAAAGCTGTTGCTTCGTCTTCCTTCTCACTAACATTTTCCTGTCCCCTTCAGCTTTGTCAAACTGTAACAGCATCCAGAAACATAGAATGAGACTTGGTAGGGCTGTTCCCCTTTCATTCCTTGTTCCTCTGTAAGAAGTGTTTGGGTTTTTTATTGTAGATACTGTAATAGATTTTAAATATGCAAAAAAAAGAAAAATTGCTGTAGTAATTGGTTCTGGTCCTGGGATTTCGCTGCGTTACGGTGCAGGGATGTCTCTTGCACCGCAGGCCAGAAGCAGTTGATTTGTTGATGCACATTGTATCTGTGTTTTGTGTGTTGGGTTTTTTTTAAATACGTCCACCTCGTGGTTAAACCAAGGTTGTCGAGTGGCAGATTGTGAAGGGGAGAGTGGAGTACAGCTGAAAACTGAGGCATGGTTTTGTCTATTCCCGGTCTTCCCTCTGTCCAAGGAGTGACCTACCCAAACAGGCACCATGTGCCATAAAAACCACAGGGACACAGGAACCTGTAGACCTGGTGAATTATGATACATTACAAATTAGTAATGTTTCACGTTAGTAAGCAAAATGCTTCTTAATTTTAAGTAACCCGATACTTCGCGTATTTGTAAATTACAGGAGAGAGAGAAAAAGAAAAAAAAAACAACTGGTTTTTAATGTTATTGTCCAACAACTTGCTGCTTGATGCTGGTTTTCATTAGTGCTATCCTTGACTCGGCCATTGTGTTACTTGGCGTGGTGTTTTCTGTTTTCCTGGCAGAGTGCTGATAGATATATGCTGCTTCTCCTGCAGCCAGAAGGCTGACAACTCGCGCTCCAAAGCTGACATGTTACTGAACTTTGTGTATCGTTATGCAGTATATAGGTTACGTGCCGGATGGAGGCAGCTGTGTGGAAGCCACGGCGAAGGAAGAACTTGTGTTATATCAATAAAAACTGCTGAGTTGAACTTGGGCTCCGGCGGCTTTTTGGAAGAGGTCATCCCGCCTCCCTGGGGTTCCTCTGATGCTCTCAGACCTCTGCGTGGAATCTAACACCAGCAGCAGTCTGCCTGGATGCTGGTCATTGATCTAGTGTGCTAGGTTTAAAAACAAAAGCTTCCGAGTGTTTTAGTGGGTACCACATCCAGTTACTGGGGTAAGTGAACCCCCTGTGCAGGGGATGCAGGGGTAACTACGGTGCCATGAGGCAGCAGCGTGGTGGTGTGAGGCCCTTGAACTTGGCAGCAGGACAGCTGCAGCGTGGCTGGGTGTCTCAGGTGATGGGGATTGCACGCTCCCAATCACTGTGGAAGGACGTGGGAGTTGTGCCCCAGTTCTGTGGTTGAGCATGGAAACAAATGCACACTTTATCCAGTTATGTTGCACAGCTGTGCCAGGTTTTTGGCATGATAATGTGCAAGTGACACGTCAAGGCTTTGCTCTAAAGCTTTGCAGCTCAAAGGAAGTGCAATTAGGGTATGAATGTGCCTGTTTCAGTAGATGCATCTTCCACCTGCTACTCTCTTAACACAGCATATTCTTATCTGACTTGGCACATATTTTTATGGCCTCTAATAAAGCTAGTGCTCTTAATTTAATACAGGGCAGTGGCTATGTCTAGTTCATAAAAGCCAAGGAAAACAGTTGCTCCTGGAGACGGTGGTTTTTGAAGTGCAGCACTTCCTGAAAGGTGACATTACCTGTTGCAGAGGACTCCTCTGGAGCCTGTTGTGTGAAGCCAAGTGAGCTCGTGGTGTGATTGTGTGTGGCCAGGACCTTGGTGATGGGGAACCGAGTGATGTGTCAGCTCTTAACCTGGTCAGGATTTGTTTGTTGCAGCGGGGTCTGCGTCTGCTGTCGTAGTTGGGTGTGAGATACTTGGCTGAGTGTGACTGAGGGCCCACGGTGTGCTCAGCCCTGCTGTTGCTGAGGGATTGCCAAGGCATCCTGTGGCTCACTGCTTCCTGGTGCTCTGCTGGGGAGGACCTGTCACGGCTGCTGGGTTTGCATCATTCCTTACCCATGTAAGTAAGTTAAATCTTCTTGTCAGCTTACGGATCCATTAAATGCAGCCAAGGAGGTCGCCCGCAGCACCCTGTGGAAAGTGCTCTGTACTTCAGTGGGGTGACCCTGCAAGAAAATCTCCTTTGATGAGAAATAGAGGAGGCTGACGGGGTGCTTGTAAAGAGGAATGCAATGGTGTGCTGTGGTGGGTAGAGCAGAGTCATCTCTTCCCAGTAGTGCTACAAATAGGTGGAGAGGCAATTAAATATCATCAAGGCTTTGCTGCCACTGTGCAATGAAAGGAAGGGGAAGAGCCCTCTTTGGAAGTCAGTGCTGCGGGATATCTCAGCTTTCCCTTTTTTCTTTGGAACGCTGAAGAGAAGAGGAGCACAGTGCTGTGGCAGAGGTCGGGGCAGAGCCTGCTGTGTTCCCGTCTCACCTCCATGTGGGGTGCAGCCCAGTCTCAGGGGATCTCCTTGCTGTGCCCCAGCCCTTCCTTGCTGAGCTGCCCAGCTCTCTCCTGCAGGGGGATTTCCAGGATGGGGCTGGCTCAGCTCTAACATTTCAGTGCATCTTCTGAGGCAGGAATCTGACCTAAGCCTCCAGCCTGGGCTGTGGGAAACAGGCTGCGCCCTGGTGTGCAGTGCTCCTACCCCTCTGGGGCAGGCTGTTCTACAAGGAAGCATTTCCAGCGTAAGGGTAGGGGGAGAAAGCAAGGCAGGAAGCAAGCAGGGATGCCCCAGCTGGGGAGAGCCCGCTGCTGTGAGATGGGAGAGAAGCGAGGTGTGTGCTGTGGCTGCTGCCTGCAGGCTCCTGCCAGCACTCACCCTCTGGCCGTGCTTCTTTTCAGTGCTCCTCTGGGCCCTGTGCTCCCTAAGGCCAGGGTTTGCAAATGACATTTCTTCCTTTAGGGAGTTGCATCAGAGTGGCAGAAGCTCTTTCTCCACCCCAGCAGCTCCTGGAGCAAAGCGCCCTGCGAGCAGCACAGAGCTCAGCCCTGTGGGACACGGAGGGGAGCAGCAGGCAGCTCCATCCCCTGGGGAAGCTGCAGAGCAGGAGCAAGAGGGAGCCCTGTGCTTCCCCCTGGCTGCCTCCCCTGCTCCCCTCAAGGCCTGCATTGCGCAAATGCTTTGGAGTAACTTCAGCAGGTATTGAAGCAATAGGGCAGGAGGATTTGCACAGTGTGGTGGCCTTGGGGAAAGGTTGCTGCTGCTGGGGAGCAGCTCGGGTTCAGCCTCAGGGAAGGAAGCAGAGTGGGGCTCTGCTGCTGGGCTTCACCCACAGCTGGCAAAGGGGCATGGAGCTGGCAGGGGAGGGGCTCTGCTGCACCCACACCTGCAGGTGCTGGCTTGGGGTGACCAAGCAGCAGCAGTGTCTGCCCAAAGGCCCCTTCCCTTGGCTGCTGCTTTTCTTCCTGCAGGAGTTGGCCGGTTTGTGGCAGGGTTTTGCTGCAGCAGTCCCAGGAGTGGCCAGTCCCCAGGGCCCCACTGCTTCTGGCACTTGTAAGGAGCGTGGGGCCGTCCCACTTCAAACATGATGCAGGAGCCAGGTTGGTGCAGGATGAGTCAGGCTGCTGCTATTTGCATTGCATCAGTTCCCTGACGGTGTGGGTGCTGCATGGGCACGTTGGGAGGAGCGGCCCTTGCACGCTGTGCCCCTGGGGAGCAGGGGCTGCAGTGGGGCACAGTGCAGGACCAGGGTGGTGGCAGCTGTTGCACAGTGTCACAGGGTTAATCGACAAGCAGCAGCAAACAGGTCTGCTTGGCGCTGGCATGGAACTGTTCCCATAGAAGCTGTGGGGCTGGAGGCCAGTTCTCATGGCTGCAGGGCTGACAAGCAGGGTCATATGCTCTTGGGCTGACCTTCAGCCGGGAGCCAAGGCACAGCTCTGCACTGAGGCCAGGTACAAACTCCATCCCACAGCAAGCGGCAGCTGGTGAGGAGGCAGAAGAAACATGGATTTTTCTCCTGCCCAGCCCAGAGAACTGCATTCCCCTTTATCTGACACCTGCTTGGAACTGCTCGGTGCTGGGCACTCCTGGGACCTAGTGCTGTACCTACAGGGAAGGGCTGAGCGCGGGGCTGGAGCTGTGGTGCAAGCAGTGGGAGCAGCTGGTTTGCATAGCCTGCTCAGAAGGCAGCAGTATCTGCACGGCAGGAAGCGCTGCTGCCACACACTCCTTTGAACAGCACGAGCCTGTCTGCACATTCACAATAAACACTTCCGTCAGTGAATCACGGCTGCAGCAACATGCGCACCTGGTGCTGAGCGCGGTGCTGGCTGCTGCTGTGTGTTGGTGTGCTGGGCTGCAGCGGGGGTCTGGGCAGGGCTGGGCACCAGGAGCCCGTGCAAGCAGAACGCTGAATAAGTGAGACTCAGCAGGAGGCGGCTGTCTTTTATTTTATATCAGCAGAAGAGAGGCTGAGGGCATCCAACCCCCAGCCCCACTGCTTTGGTGGGGGTGGGTTGGCCTTGGCTGCTCCATTCTCGGCCTCCCACTGGAGCAAACCCCCATGTCCCATCCCGAGCTGTTCCCCCAGGATGAGTCCCTCCACTGGGGACCTGTTGGAGTTGCAACATGTGCGAGAAGATGCTGATGGAGGGGATGTATTCGTCCAAGAAGGAAGTAAATGGGGCAGTGCTTGGGTTTTGCAATCCCTCTGTTGCTACAGCTCCTCCAGCTTGTGAAAGGTGACGGTGGGAACTTTCAGTGACCACAATCCTTGTTCCGGGACACTCCCGATGCATTGCAACAGATAAGGAGGATGCTGGCTGGTTCCCCAGGGAGCGCTGCCCATGCTGTGGACGGAGCCTGTGTGTGGCCCTGGCAGCAGGGACAGCAGTGACCTGCCCTGGAGCAGAGCAGGAGGCAGTGCCTGGCCTGGGGTGGTGCTTGGCTCCCAGGTTTCAGTGCTGAGCAGGAGCACAACTTGGAGGACCTTATTCTAGCACAGCACTGGCTGCAGCGTGCACAGCGAGGGCCACATGTGGCCAGGACCCCATCTCCAAGGCAGTGGCCCGAGGCTGTGCATGAGGAGCCTGCTCACTGTGAGCTGCCTCCTGGCGGTTTCATGTTTTTGGGAAATGGCTGCAGTTCTGCTAAATGGGCTGGGCAGGACAGGACAGGGCTGGCACTGAGCGCTGTGAGATGATGCTGATGAGATGGGCACATACAGGGACATGGGAACATGGGAGGACTGCACTGTCCCAGCTCTGTGCTGAGCAAGCCCCCGGTACCCAGCTTACAGTGGCACTTACAGCTCTTGCCTGGGACAGAGCCATGGGCTACTGGAAGCTGCCTGGGCATGGGATGGGCTGTCAGTGCTGCTCCATCCAGTGGAGTCCTTTGGAGGGGTGCAGGGGCTGGGTGCCCTGTCCTCAAACACCAGCTCCCTGGTCCCCTGCTGCAACCCCATGTCCCCAGCTCTACCTGCAGGATCCTCTCCCTCATTCCCATTCAGCTCCTCGGCTTCTCCGGGCAGCTCAGGGCTGTCTCTGCTGTCCCTCTGCAGGAGCTGGGACAGGGTATGAGTGGCTATTTGTAGGGGGGCAGGGGCAAAGGGAACTCTCGGGAGATCCTGAGGGCCCTGCAGGGGTACTCACCCGCTGCCGCAGCCCTTGCTGCTCCCGCAGCAGCTCCAGGAACCGACTGCTCCACAGCAGTTTCTCAGCCCCCAGCTCAGTGCAGAGGAAGCGGACGTCGGCCTCCAGCGCCTCCAACCTCCCCAGCGCGGCCTCATTGGCATCACGCAGCTGCTGCAGCTCCAGCACTGCCCAGGCACCACTGCTCTGCTCCACCTGAGCCAGGACCAGGGCCCCACCTGCCCCTCAGCACCCACCTGTCTGCCCGGGCTCCAGTGCGGCAGCAGCTGTCCCGTCCTCCTCTTCCTCACTGCCCTCAGTGCCATGGTCCACGCTCAGCAGCTGGAAGGTGCCATGGACTGAACCCCATCATGCCGTGCCCATGGGGACCCTTCTGCCACCCAGCACCACATCACCAGGAGTCCTGGCTGCCAGAGCTTGGGCAGTGCCTGGGAGAGCCCCCACGTTCACTGGGGGGGGGGGGGGGGTGTAAGGCTTTACCTCCTCAGCAAACTGGAAGGCGATGTCCCAGCAGCTCGTGGAGCAGATCAGAAGGTACTGGAGGGAGAGCACAGTGCAGTCAGACCCACTGAGAGCAAGGCAGAGCCTGGAGGGGAGCAAAGACCCCACACCCCCAGGGCTCTGCACAACCACACAGCGCCAGGACCTGACACCTCCTGCCCAAGGAACGGGGTTGCAGTCCCACAGGGGTGCGAAACCCACACATGCACGCAGTCCCACCCACAGCAGTACCCACCCACAGCAGCCTCCAGAGCCACTGCAGCCCCTGCAGAGCCGTCCTGGAGAGGGACAGGAGCTGCCAGCACCCAGTGCGCAGGAGCTGCCTCCACCACGGCACCCCTGGTCTGTGCTGCTTCCTCATGGGGATCCTGCGGGCACGGGGTGGAACAGCGACGTGCTGCAGTTCCCAGGACAAGCGGTGGCTGCAGGGTGCACCCAGCCTTGCCCAAGAGAGGGCGAGCAGCGGGGGCCCTGCTCCCCCCGGGTGCTGTGCCCACTTACCTGGCAGCGCAGCCCAGCCCGGGCAGGAGGTGCAGGGAGAGCTGCCTGTGCCCTGCAGGGAGCAGGACGTGGCTGTGGAGCTGCTGCTCCTCGTGCCTGCTGCTGTGCCTTCAGCCCCTTGCTCGGGATCACTAAATGCCTGCCTAATCCTCTTGGTGACGAGGCCGCGCCGGGGATTAGCAGTTCTCCTCCTCTACCTTCAGCCACCATAAGGACAGTGGCTGCTGGGCCACCACCCCGCTTTGTCCTTTGCAAGCAAAGGACTTGAGGTTTTTAACTGTACTCAGCTTTCATCGGCATTGAGGTAAAAGCCTGTGCAGCGCTCTGGCTCCAGCTGCAAGGCTGTCCTGGCCTGGGGAGCTTTACTCACTGTTGGCTGTGTAGGAAGAGAAATAAAGGTCTCAGGAATTAAAGGGGAAGGTTGAGGCACGGTGCTGGCCTGACCCCAGGCTCTGCCTCACGCCCCTCTTGCAGGTGACAGTGCTGCCGTCCTCAACCCGAGCAGACACTCCTGTCACCACCAGGAAGCTGATGCTGCAGCGCTGTCACTGCCACCAGCTCCTGCTCCGGGACGTGCAGCTCTGCTCCCTCTGCTGGAGCAGACCCCAGCGGACACCGCGGCTGCTCAGCCTGAAGGCTGCAGCACGCAGCAGGACGGGACAGGGCTCCTTGAAGCACCAGCAAAGTGTTTGTTTGCCATTGCACTCTCTGCCCTGGTCTGCCTGCTAGCTCCACATGGCTTCAGTGACAGGCAGCTGCCTCCCCAAGTCAGAACAGAATGTCCCCTTCCCTCAGGGACAAACACCACTGGGGAAGGTTGCAGCACCCCCAGTGTGTACGGCAGGGATGCAGAACTGATTGACACACTGCCATAAAAACTCTTGCCCAGGTAGGGCTCCGGGTGACGTGAGCCCTTTTGCTGTTCCTCTGCAGGGGAACGTGCTGGCCCAAAAGGTACAGCACTGTCCCTGAGGTCAGAGGTGCAGCGTGGACCCCTGGAGGTCAGGCCCTTCCTAACCTTGCTTTGGAACAGCAGCACCAGAGAACAAGAGCACGGGAAAAAAAGCAGCTTTTGTACCAAGGTCAAGCAGTCAGAAACCATCAGCTGAGCCATCTTTTTCCCACGGCTACAGAAAAGCAGGCCCTTTTAGGACCTGATGCCATTTCCTACATCTTCTATTCCTCTCTCTTTTACCCCTTAAGAGGAATCACTTTAAACACAGAAAAGTAGGGCAGCTTTGCTGCTCTCCCGTTAAGCCACTCCGTCCCAGCAGCTCCCTGCGGCCGAGCAGCCCCCAGCCTGCAGCAGCAGCAGCACTCACTGCTCCCACCAGGAGCAAACACAGAGCTGCCTCCGTTCCCAAAGGAGAAAACAAGAGGGAACTGTGCTCCTGGGCGTTCACCTTCACCCGCAGGTCCTGCATAGTGGGGTTGCATGGGGGTGATGGCCTCTGCTGTCACAAGGAGCTGCAAGACAGCACCCCAGGGAAGTAGAGGTGTGGCAGAGCAGAATTCAGGCTCTGCTGTAACAAGTGCACATGCAAGTAGAGGGGAGGCTGTAAGGAGAGTGCTACAGCACAGGTAACTGGTAATGAATCACCTTGAGAAAAGCACAGCTTATTCCAACACCGCTATCTTGACTTGGCCGCTGTGAAAAGCACCAAACATTCCTCCCCTCTGTGTGCTTTCCCAGCGGCAATCCAAATTGCTCATCCCTTATCTGCGGGCACGGTGCCTGCAGCAGCGAGGACTGCCTGCCATCCAAGCCCTACCTTGAAGCAGGATTAATTGAACACGGCTGGAGATTAGTGCCTGGCAATCCTTGCAAGTGCTCCGCGTTATGTCTGCTGCAGGCGAGCACAAAGGAGACATCCAAAGGGGCACGGGACGAGAACGGCCGCTCTGTGAAACTGGAAGAGTTCCAGCCAACTGCCCCCAGGAGCTGATGGGGAATAAGAAGCGCTACGAGTCAAGACGTGGACTGGACAGAACGTGGGAAGAGAGAGAGAAATGTAACTTTTATTGGTTATGTACAAATGGCGGAAGTTTGTATTAAAAAGAGAATCCACCCAACGTCAAAGCCAGCAAAGAGCAAGATGGCTCTGAGCTCCAGCCTCCTCTGCATCTGAAAGCACGGTGTCAGCGTCAGGGCATGGCCTTTAAAAGCAAAGTCAGAGAAAAACAGCCAGCCACCTTGTTCTCTGCTTACCTAAGAGTCAAACTGAGCTGCTCCACAAAACCAAGAACCTTCCTCTCTACAGGGATTAAAACAAACCAACCCGAAGCCCGTTTATTAACTATACACTCGGGTTTAAAAACAAACAAACGAACAAAGGAACAAAAACAAAACCACAAAGCTAAGTATCAGTAACAAAAGGAACCTAAGTCTTACAGCACGGATGGGACACACTGAATCACAGCCCGATTCCAGCAGGAAAGGAAATGCCTCCCCAGGGTTTTACAGCGGCAGCAGTGAGATCAGCCAATTGAAGGAAGTCCCCGACTGAGCTGGAAGCACAGAACAGCCAGCAATTGAAGACTACTACTACTACACCTTTGTCTCCTGTAACTCAGGTGATCTAAAAATGATACAAAGACACGTCCCAGACTTTCTCCCCTCCCTTCCCCCCCCCCCCCCCCCCACGCCCCCGAGTTCTTTAGAGTGGACCACTCCCTTCTGCACACACGTGGCCAGAGAGCTGCCATTGTGCTCATTCAGACGACTGGAGTTATTCTCGGTGGGGATTCACGTAGGCCCAGATCCCAGAATCTTCAGCACTGATGTGTCTAGTAGTCCTGCAGAGATAGGAGAAGACGGGCACGTTAAGACCTTTCTATTTCCATCTCTGCTCGCAGAGCCGGGATTCCTAGCCTTCCCTCATTCTACATACCATTAGTTGAAGGCAAGAGAGAAAAGAGCTGCTTTTTCAGCCCAAACCGGGGGCTTTTATTGGTGCACTTCATGACAAAACAGAAAGATGCAAAAGAGCTTTTTTGTTCATGAGAAGTGCACGCGGCCTAGGTGCTCCATAACAAGCCTACCTGGGCTCATTTACTATTAAATCCAGAAGACAATGCTTACGCTTCATCCCTAGACATTCCCCAACCACAAAAACAACATCTTAAGTCACGGCAGAAGGAGGCTTTCCAGGATTAGCAGCCAGCCAGCCACTCAAGCCTACGGATGTGCAACGAAAACAATGACAGAGCACTGATACTTACAGCTCTCGGCTTTTTGTTTAACTTGAGATCAATCCTGCGGTTGGAAAGATAAGAGAAACGTCCATTTCAATACATTAAACAAACACCAGGTTTCAAAGAACCAGCTACTGCATATGGCACAGGCTACAACAAAGGCTATTCGGTTAATTCAATCCACATTCTCAATTCGGCTGAGCCAAATCACTGTCCCAACATTACTGGACAAGAGAGCAGCAAAGAGAGGGAGAGTGGATTCTTTATTCTTTGCCAAAATGCATATTCCGTTCCATTCGGAAAAAGAGTTAACAAAGGCTCACGATAAAAATCACAGGGAAGTTATGCAGCACAAAGGAATAAGGTTACGTATGCATGCTCTACGTTAATTCGTTAGCTGTGGAACTATGCCATAGGTAATTATTCAGACATAGTGGTGAGGGTTATTAACTTGGAACAGAGATAGGAGTTTAAGATGACAGGGATTACGGGAGACAAAGGCACGGAGTTCGTTACGTTTGTCCAGAAGGAAATAACCAAATCTACACTGATCTCCTTAAGAAGCAAAGCCAGAAGAATCAGTTTTTAAGCTACGTTTTTAAGTTAAAGAGTTTATCTATTAAAAAAAAAAACAACAACAACGGAATAGAGAGGTAAAGAAGAGTGGAGTTAATTTAATTTTGCCGAAGTTATTAAATAAAATGTTACCTCCATCACGCTTTTCTGTTTTTAAAAAAAACTTCCCAGCCTAACCTAATATACATACCTACAATTAAACAGATAAACTATGGGTTAGAAAGGTCTCAAAAGGCACATTGGTGTCTACACACTAACAACACAGCACAAGTACTAATTCAAGTCAAACTTACTCAAAGTCATAATCAAACATGCCAGACGGGCTGAGGGGCAGCATTTGAAAGGAAGAAAGCAATAGAAATTAATATATACTAATGAATTAAATAAATTAGTCGATTAGCCACCCAAGCGAGAATACTAAATGAATAAACGAACGAATGAATAAATCAATAATTAAAGCCAGCGTTCCAACGCCATCCAGTTCTTTTCAAGGTATCTCGAACCAGGAGTGGGCACAGAGAGCGCTCCGGGATGGGGCAGCCCCCAGTCCCCCTCCCCAGGTGGGATCTCAGGAGGTGTTAGGACAGAGGAGGAGCGGCGTTAGCAGGGAGCGCTGCGTGCGGAGGGAGGACGCTGCCGGGTGCTCGGGGCTGGGTGCACAGCAGCTCACAGAGGCAGAGGAAAAAAACCAAACCAAACCAAACCAAAACAGACTTGGCTTGCAAAACCCAACGGGTGGTCAGAAAGCAGCGGCTTTGTCTAGGTTATTAAGCAAAGCAAAAGCTCGTTCAGGCAGAGGTGGAGAAAACCGTGAAGCTACGGGGCCAGGTACGCACTCGACGTTCCCAAAACGCACACACTCACAAAACACACGCTCACGTCCCTTCGGGAGCTCCCAAGGTAACGGTGCCATGGTCGAGTCCAACCTTGGCTCGTTGCGTTCCCACCCCGCATCTCAGCACTCACGCTGCTGGCACCGCGCTCTGCCCCCAAACAGCTCTGCCCCAAAGCTCACTGCTCTACTTGGCGCTTCTCAGCACCGGGTTTCTATGTGGGAGGAGGACTGCTTCCTCCCGAAACACTTTTTAGCCGTGAGGAAATCGTAGCCCTGAATCATCATCTGGGCCTTCTGTGGTCTGAGGGAACAGAGGATGGCTCAATAAAACACTGCCGCCCGATCCCCTGTTTTAATTGTTGGAAATTAAACCAGCCGTTCACACAAGCTCTGCCCAATCTGAATCCAACTCTCCTCGCTGCCATTGGTGGCACGGGAGTGAGAAAAACTGGAGCTACGTGGAGTCAGTGCACCTTCAGGGCGTCCATTCCCAGCACCTCCCAGTCCTTCAGGAGCAGGTGAGCAGAACTCAAAATGCATGCTGGAAATGAGAGAGCTTCTGAATGAGACGTGCCATTAAAAAGACTGGGACTGGCTTTTGTTTTGTTTAAACCTAGAGATACTTGAAGATCACTGGGGCTCTTCCGCTGAAATTTAGGGGACAGTCATTAGCAGCAATCACAACTTTTAACAGTTTGCATTACAGACAAACTTAATTATTTTCCACTACCTGGCCATGCTAAGCATTACAGAATAATCGCAAAAACCTTTCCGTAATTTAGATGTATCCCTTAGGATGATAAGAATTGCCATACCAGATCAGAACAGGCCTCCTCATGTCCAATATTCTGTCTCCAACAGTAGCCCGTACCAGCTGCTTCAGAGGAAGGAATGCAGAAGAAACCCCAAAGCAACACAAGCTTTCAGTAGGGCAGTTTCTTCCTACCACCTCTTGTCGCTACAGTTGGGGTGATGCAATGGAGCAAAAGAATTTACATTATTTATGGCATTTGCACCGGACCCCAGTGTACCTGGCAGCGGATTGCTTTGTGGTCCATGTAAATGTTCAGCAGTGCTTTGTAATCTGTTTGAAGTAGCATCGTCCTTACGCTGTGCTTCAGTTCCCTGAAGCGGTTTGGAGATGTAGCCTGTGACTCCTGGCCTTCCTCCCAGCCATCTGCAGGCTCAAAAAGACTTCTGAACTGCTCTTGGGTCCTAGCTCAGGAGGAACCAAAAAGGACAACCAGTACTTTGGGATGTCTGCCTGATTAAGGCTGCTGCGGGAAGAAAATCCTGACCTAACAATTACAAATGCTAATGACTGGAAACCTAACTAATAAGGAAAAGCAGTGAATCAGTTTTCAGGCACTATACCTACCTCAGTGTCTCCCAGACCGACCTTTTCCCTGCAGCCTTTGTGAGATCTATCACTATTCTTTAAAAACATTTGCAATCCTATGGGAAGGCCACTCAAAGGGGAATATCCATCCGTACCCAAAGCCAATGAGCTCAACAACAAGAACCTAAAATGCAGGTTACACTGACCCAGGGAAAGCAGCACTAGAGTTTGATTATTCCCAATTTCTGAGCTGCCAGCCCACCCGGCTGCGCCGTGCCTTGAAGGCACCCCTTAAGGAGTAGAAGCGGTCACCTAAATTCAGTCCTAAAGAGCTCAGGAGATCTGTTTCACGTCAATTTCAGGCCAGTTTAATAACAAAAACTTGTGGTTTGTGTGATAAAGCAACTGGTACACGCTGTAATCAAAGGACTCTGGGACACGACACCAGCAAAGGTTTGGAGTAGAAAATGTAGTAAAGATACTGAGAGCGTCCACAGCCCCCAAAACGCCCTAAGTTGTTTTTCCTCCAGAGAAAGCACTGACATTCCTATCTTCCTTAGCTCTGTAGAAACCAAGGAACAATCACAGGAGGCCAAGACTGTAATCTTCCTCTACTGCAGGGAAGACAGCTTTATTCTGCTTGAAAGAGAAAAGAACTGATAAGGCCTGGTCAAAAGCACCACTGCGCCTGGGCTGCAGCGAGTACCCTGTGCTGACTGCTTGTTGAGCTGCCTCAGCACGTCCTCCCCTCCTTGACACAATGAGCACAGCGGGAGCCTGAGGAACACTACAGGCTGCACACAACTTAAAAGCAAGTGGTATAACCAAATGACCCGAACCGTTCGTTATTCGCACAAGTTATTAGCTCCCTTCACAATAATTAAGTCCGTTCAACAACAGCGAACCGTCCCCAGCGCGCTACACGAAGGCTGCTGGAACCACTAACCTGTGCCGATTTTTGTTCTTCCGTTTTTTGTGGCTGCTGTGGTGGCTCCCAGAAGTGGAGGATGCGGCTTTTTGGGGTTTCACCCCCTGCACGGATCCATCCAGCTCCTCGGCGTCCTCCTGGCTGGGTTCATTCTCCTGATTGTGGAAGTCTGGAGAAGTGTCGCTTTCCGTCCCGCTGCCTGGTTCCCCTAGAACGGGACAAGAAGCAGAAGGGCCCAGCGGTTATCTCCCCGCAGTTCGCATCCCAGGCTGCTCCTGCAAAGCATCAGGGGGGAAAAAAAAAAACCTACAAAAACCGAAGTTTCTGGTACCGAGCACTGGAAATGCAGCGCTGCTGCCTGATCAGCACACAGCGGACCCAAAGTTATGGTGACAGCGAGCCTAACTCGGGAGGAAAGGTCTAAATGCTGAGCGCCCACAACAGAGTGAGGCTTCCAGAAGTGGAGAGCTCATCTCCTCCCATAGCCACGAGCAGGTGATGGAAAGACACAGACACGGAAACGCATCGCTTCAGTGCTGGCCTCTGCGTGCAAAGCGTACAGCAGGGAGCCAGGGGAAGCGAAGATGGGGCCGAGCTGTGGGGAGAAGTTTAATTCTTTCCAACTCTGCCAATTCAGAGAGAAACGACGAGGCGACTTACGCTTCTCGATGAGCTGGTCCTGAACTCCAGCTAACGCACTGACGGCCTGGAAAGACGAAAGGGGCGTTAATGACAGCAGGGATTTCCTCATCGCTTAGCAGATGTCCATAGGAACACGGCCCCGCGGGGGCCCGCCAAGAGCAGGGGGTGGGAGGACGGGAGTGGGGGGTGGGGGGCCCGCAGCACTCACCGCAGCCGAGGTGACCGAGGATTTGCTGAAGAGCCGCTCAGCCTCCTTGAACTTGCGGTTCCTGCGGTCGTTTTTGCTGTTGGAGTTCCTGCAAAGGAGAGAGGCGGATGGCGGGGGCCCGGGGGCGGGCGG
>NC_034430.1:3832206-3865546 GCF_002078875.1 Numida meleagris | reverse complement strand
GGGCGGGCGGGGCTGCCGGGAGGAGCCGCCGGGGGCAGCGCCGAGCACCGCTCCGCCCCCTGAGCTCCGCTCCCCGCCCACGGCTGCTGCCGGGACGCTTGACGTTAATAGGGGGCACAGGGGCAGGGAGAGAAGGAGGGACGCGGGCAGCAGGTGATCGCAAAGCACGAGCACTGATGGCCCCCAAGATTCGGGGCTGCGTTGGAAGCGGCAGCAGGACCGGGCCCGAAGCGGCGCGGCAGCGGTTGCAGCCCGACCCAACGGGCACGGGGGGACGGTGAGCGCCGAGCCCAAGGCCGGACCCAACCCCGAACCCAAGGGCAAGCCCGAGGCCGGGCCCCTCCAGCCGCTCGGCAGCCCCCAGCCAGCACTCAGCATTCCCTGGCTGCCCCCGGAGCAGGGTGAGAACCCACCCAGCTTCAGAACCGACATCAGGAAACCTCGCACCGAAACGGAGGCAATACATTATGAGACCCGAGCATCAATCGGACCTTGCACCGCTCCCGGGGAGAGGGTTAGATCACTGTCCTTCACCACTCGAGACACTGCAGGTCCTCGAGTCCCACCGTCAGCAGCCTGCCCTTCCCCACGAGGCAAATCATCAGAAGTGGCACAGCAAAACAAGAGCGTGGTTGTGCTGCTGCACCGAGTTACCTTGGCACAGAGCAGCTCCCACCATTGCCTGTACCCTTATACCTTAACCGTTACTGTTACCCTGTAGCTGAGGATTGCCGGGGTCACTTTCGTGTTTCCTGCACAAGGACACACGCAGCCATACCACCCCGGAGCTAGCAGGTGTCACTGCCTCCATCCTGTCTTGCTGCTCCTAAAGGATAATGAACATTGCACGAGTTACAATTATTTGTCAAGTCTACATATTGCAAACTGTTAAACCTCTACCAGCTGCAACAACGTATGCCTTCAGCACCACCACCTCTCCCACCTTTCCCTTTCAAATCAAATGAGGGCATCGATCTCAGAGGACACGAAGGGGAAAAAAGGGAGGCTAGGAAAACATTACGACTAAAAGTAAATAGGGCTGAATTTACAAATTCTTTATTTAAAAACCTCTAGAGTATATTATAAAGGAGATCCTTCTAGTCAAAGTTCATTCTGCCTACTACTTGAAAACCTACGTCAGCGCCCCCTATTTACACCATCCGTGTTCGAGCGTGTGTATACAGTATGCAACGTTTGTATGCACGGTGTATGTACACAGCATGTCTGAAGAGTGTATGCGACCACAGAACAAACACCCAGGCTACTCAGTCAACAGAGTGGAAAACGTCACGTTTCTTTTATCAACAAGCACACCATAGGAAGAAGACATCCACAAACAGGTAAGATGCATTTTCTTTCAGTAAGTGGAATTGTTTTGTTTTTTTTTTCCTCTTCCTAAAGCATTGTTTTCTTTTACAGGGGGGGGGGGGGAGAATGTTTTAAACAAAGGATAGTTTAATTTTTTTTTTTTTATATAAAGAAAACTTAAATAGTGCAAACCGGTAAAAACATGCCACCAGGTAACAGGTACAATACGTAATTACAAACCAAAACATTAAGTTACTCATGGAGCTGACAGAAATAAAAGCCCGAGCTTCAGGAGGAGACACTCGATATCCAGTAACAGTTTCAGCATTCTTTGCTGCAATGTGTACTGGACCTGCACTGACTGGACCTCAGCCCTCCCAGCCCATATTACTGCAACCCAAAACCTCAGGAAGCATTTCCTTGTATTCTCACTTACCTTGTAACCCGCAGCCAGTACATCCCGGTGAAATGCCCATTGCTCAGAGTTATCACAGTGCAAACCAGCTACCCAAGACATGCAGATACCTGGGGGGCTTTGCAACATTTCTGCCCCTTTAGTAGCAAGCCTGGTAAATTCTCCTGTCTAGAACTCCTAACTGGCCAAGGAATTTGGCAAACTCTACCAAACAAGACATGTTACAAAAAAAATGTATCAGGTTACTTTTTAACTAAGATCTCAGTTCAGTAGCATTTTCAAAGGATTATGACAAAACAGTTAATAAAAATAATTTTAAATACGCTTGCTGCGTTCTACATCATTTTTTTCTAGAAGTCTTTGAACATTTGCTGAATATTTCCAGCATCAGAACATTCACATCCAGGTGCTCTTTTGTTTGTCAGGGTGGGGGAAAGAGTTGGATTTCCTGATATGCAGACCTATCCAAGACGACTAAGCAGTGAGGTCCCCCAGAATAAACCATGAGAACCATTCAGCAACAGAAGAAGGACTTTAAGGCAGTAAGAGGCATCAGTGCTGTGATGCTCCAATGTTTACATCCCAATGTGTGTTTTATTGAAAAAAAAAATTTCTCTCCCCTGCTCCCTGCCCCCAGTTTCCTTCTTGGCTGTTAACTGTCAGACTCTTCCTCCTTCTCCTCCTCCTCGTCATCGTCCTTTGCGTTGGCCTCAGATTTATCTGAGGATTCGTGGAGAAGAACGTATTCCCTGCTGCTGAATCCAAACTTCAGTACATCCTTTTCTTTTAGTTCATAGTAACGCTGAGGTTCAATCCGCTGGTTATTTAGGAAAGTACCATTACCAGAGCCAAGATCAATTATGTATGGCTTTACTCGGCGGCCAACTGTGCCATCGGCACGAGTGTGCTCCACAAGCCTGGCAAAACAACAAAAAAAAAACATCACTTCCATCATAACACATGGATGTTTCAACACACGAGCCCCAGCGCAGTGAACACTTAACCGTACTTCAAAGATTTGAGCAAGTACAGTGAGAGTAATGAGAGATGGGATAAGACACGGAAAATCTCTGGAACAGATTCTGACGTACTGCTTCACCCCCGAAAATTTATTATGGTATAACACAGTAATTCCTGAAACAGAACAGATGGCTGTTCCTTAAGAGAGCAACTCTGTCTCCAGAAGCACGCAACCCCTGCTGTTTCAAAAGGAGATCAGCAGTCTTTGTTATGAAAGACCAAATCAAATCTCTCCTTGAAACATTTTTTACTGCCATTTACACCTGCTAACTACTCCAATTCAGATACACGTGCAGTTCTGTATTTAATCCTGCTGTGTTATTTGACTTACTACAAGGTTGCTTACGGTTAAACGAAAGGAATTACAGGTATTTTTGATTATTGCTACGCTAATACGTTGCAGCCATACATAAATTCAACGGAGCTAAAAACTTGAAGCAAACACGCATTTTCGAAACTGTGCACATCCTGATTGCGTTTGTTTGGGTTTTTTTTTTTCCCCACCCAAGTTACCAAATAATCCCCATCTCCCAGAGGGATACAGAGCAATACTTACCGGTACTGAAACACAGCGTGCTGCTTCGAGCAGGAGGGGTGGTCGATGGGAATATCTGCTATCCTGCGGTGCCTGCCCAGCAGGTACGCGCTCTGCCTGTGAATGTACATGACAGGCAGGAACTCATCGTTTTTGAAAGGATAAAGGCGCCATCGTTTCTTTGGAATCCGAGCTTCTGGGGGCTCGCTGTACTTGATCACAACGCCTCGGAAAGTGTTGGTATCCTCCAGGAGCGCACCGGACAGTTCAAAGCTTGGTTTTTCTTTGTTTGCAGCTTTATCTTTTGGTTTGTTATCAGATTGCCTGTGTTCTGGGTTCTGGTCAACACCACTCCCTTCGTTATTCTGTCGATGCTCTCGTCTTCTCTCATTATAGAACTCCCTCTCTGCTTGCTGCTCGCGGATGTTCTGAACATCTCTCTCTCGCTCGTGGCCTCGACCTCCAGGCCTTTCACTTGGATTTTTCCTCCTGTCTGAGTGATCTCTGTGCCTGTCTCTGTCACTACTTCTGTCTCGCCTGTGTTCTTGCTCTGATGGGTATCGCTGCTTTCGCTCCTCGTTTCCTCTACGAGGATGATCATCTCGTTCCTGAGATGAAAAAGAGAGACTTATAATGATGAAACTAGAATTGAAAGAGCAGCAACTCTAATTCAGTTTTAAAAGAAGTCACGGATCAACACGTGGAAAACACAGACTTGGATATGTTACATCTACATCCAACACAACGTGAGAGAGATTTATTTCCTTGCCAAACTGAGTTCACACAACTTAATAATACAAGATAGAGAAAGAACAATGCATCATCCCCTTCAGGAAAAAAGAAGCCTTCAGGGTCAGCCTGCAAAAGTGACAGAGGCTGGGCTCACAAAAAGCTACAAACACTCAGTTCTTCATAGCAAAGCTTGAAGCAGGGAGCAACGAGATATTACGCTACAAGGCTGTCTTCCTAAAAAGGCGTTTTACACGGATTAGAGAGCGTCCAGGCCAGAAGCAGGTTCCGTACCTCCGCAGACATCTCGTGGGCGCAGCAGGACGCACCCCGGGCCCCGCTGCCACCTCCACGGGCAGAACCGAGCGGCGGGCAGCGCGCAGGGCCGGGCCTCGCCGCTCCCAACGCCATTTACCTGCTTTACCCTCACAGCGCCGTGGTGCGGGCTCCGGCTCCGCCTGCCGCGCGGAGACTTGCTCCTCCGGCCAGACTTGCTCTTCTTTTTGGGCGATCTTTAAGACAAGGACAGGAGAAGTAAGCGGGGCCTGCGGGTCTACGGCGCGGGGCGCAGGGCCGCCAAGAGGCCTCCTACCTGCTGCTCCTGCCGCGGCTGCCCCGCCGCTCCTCGGCCGGCGGTGACTGGCTGCCACGGGCCGAGCGGGAGCCGGAACGCCGCGGGCTCCGCTTCTCGGCCTTCACCGCCACCTCCCACCGCCGCCGCTCCCTCCGCCGTTCGGCAGCCGCCTCCATGGCGCCGCGGGCCGCCACAAAGGGAAGTACGCGCCGCTTCCGGCCCGCGCGCAGCCACCCGGAAGTACTTCCCCCGGAGCGCCCGCCCAACGCGCATGCGCAGCCACGCCCCCTCCCTACGCCTCGTGGAAAAACGAGCGGCTCCGTTGCCATAGCGACGGCGACCGCCATGATCCCGCCGCCGGACTCGCTGCTCCGCTATGACCCGCCGATGCTCGTCAGCCGCCGCACCGAGAAGCGCTCCCCGGAGGTGAGTGGGGCGCGGAGGAGCGGCTCGTACCGCGCCCGGCCCGCACCCACTGCTCTCTCCCCGCAGGCCCTCCCGCTGAAGGGGACCCCGCAGCCGGCCCCGTCGCCGGGGCCCGTCCCACCGTCCCGACCTCGCACTGCCGCCGCCGCGTCAGCGAAGGAACCACAGGAGATCCTGAACGCCATCCTACCGCCGCGGTGAGCCGGGGCGGGGGGGACCCGCTGAGCCGTGCCTCGAGGCCGCCCCACCGACCCCGCTGCTTTCCGGTGCAGGTCGTGGGAGGAGGACAACCGGCTGTGGGTGCAGGAGGTGTCCAGCGCGCCCAGCACCCGCCTGGACGTCGTGCAGCTCCAAGAGCAGCTGGACCTGAAGCTGCAGCAGCGGCAGGCGAGGGAGACCGGCATCTGCCCCGTGCGCAGGGAACTCTACTCACAGTGCTTTGGTCAGTGCTCCTGGCCCCAACACAGCTGCCTTAAAATAACAGCCTGGAACGGGCACTTTACATATACATAAGAGATACAGGGGCTTAACGTGGTGTTAGTTATATATAACCACAGCCGTTAAAATAACTTAAAAACACTCTGCGAAAAACCCTTAACCATTCCTACACCCATGGCATGGTACTGGTCTTCTACCTGCAAGAGATCGCCATTTGTTTAAGCAGAACGCTGCTGGAGTTCTGAAAGCTGCATAAAACCACGACAAGCTTTAAGGGTTTTGCTGCTAGGTGCTGTTTTTACCACAGTTTCTATACTTTCTTCATGCCCGTGGTTTTACAAGGTAGCACTTGATGCCACAGCTGTAACATAATAAACAAAATTACGACCATCTCCAGTTAAACCGATACTGCTCTTGTGGTGCAGAGAACAGGGAAAAGACAACAAGCCCTGGACCTTGTGCGTATCCAGCATTCCCAAATCAATGTAACTCTGTTGTTGTACCCTTTCTTTAAAGATGAGCTGATCCGTGAAACTACAATTAACTGTGCAGAGCGAGGACTATTGCTGCTTCGAGTCAGGGATGAGATCCAAATGACAATCGCCGCTTACCAGACACTGTATGAGAGCAGCATTGCATTTGGCATGCGGAAGGCACTGCAAGCAGAGCAAGGCAAATCTGACATGGAAAACAGAGTAAGCTGGTCTCTTAACCTTATGCTGTATCACATGAAGATAGCTACGCTATGGGCTTGTTAGTTTCGTATCAAAATCAATGATTTCTGCTTCCACTGGATGGCAGTAAAGCGTATCCAAATACTGGCCTTACTGTTTCCTTCAGGCTGAACTGCATTTCATAAGTTATCTGCTGTTATTCCTGTAGCATTTTAAAGACCGTACAACATAGCGTTGTCCCTCCGTAATTGAAAACTGATTAACAACAAACAAAACGTGAGAGATCTGTATTATTTCCCGAGATTGCAGAGCTGGAAGAGGAGAAGCGGGAGCTGGAAAGACTAGTGAGCGAAGAGAAAGCGAAGTGTGAAGCTATTGAGAAACGTGAAATCGAAAGGCGACAGATAGAGGAGAAGAAACACACTGAAGAGGTCCAATTCCTGAAGCGAACAAATCAACAGCTGAAGGTTAGTAAAGAAATGAAGTTCTAATTAGTGATGGTAAACCCTAGCATTTTGCAATTAAAGATGTAAAAGTAACTGATTTTATCCTTGCAGTTCAATAGTAGTTACATTTACAATGCATTTGTATTAAACACTTGCTTTAAATCCTCGAGGAAGGAGGAAAAATCCTCGAGGAAGGAGGAAGATAGCACGAGTTTTATGCTTTCTTAATGCAGTTATTTAGCAGCAGCCTTGAAGCACCGTGGCAGTGCCATCACATGTTCCTGGAGCTTCCCATTTCCATCTAACATAACAGAACTATGAACAGCAGCAAAACCTAGGAAGGGCAAGCACACGTCACTGACATGTCTAGCCTCCAAACATCTGTTACATCACATTGGAAGTGTAGCTACTGTAATGTAGGTAGAAGCATTCTTTCTCTTCATGTGTTGCTTGCTCCATGGTCTCATGGAAAACACTGAAGCGGTTTTGGCCCATGGTGATCTTGACTGGATTACTGAAATTGTTTTGTATCTGAAAGGATTAATTCTGTGTATGCTACTTTAATGAAAACAGAGCTTCTGTCAATTACTTTGCTTTCAGAAGGAAAAAAAACCGTAATCATAACCATAAATGTTTCTGGCTAGAGCTAAAATACTTCCTTTACACGAAGCTGCCCTCCTGATCTTCAGTACTGCTACAGTTTTTCCTTTCTAAACCATTTAACATCCTCAGGCCATCTTGAAGTGTTTTAGGGCACAAAATACAGTAACTGTTGGAGCAAATATGTGCAGGGCTGAACCCATGTTTCCTCCTTGAAGTATTTTAACAGCTGTGTGTATATCACTGTGGTAGTTTATTTTTATGGCAGCTCAAGGAAGAGAGCAATCTAAGCGTCCTGGAAGCCTCACACACTACATGCTTCTTAAGCTCTCTGATCAATCTCTTCACTGGGCGTCAAGTTGTCTCAGTAACTGAAAAACTGGCTGTTCCCAGCTACTTTTGTCCTAGAGTCAGTTTGTGTTCCAAACCCTAGAGAGCCAAATATTTAATTTAGCTAACACAGTCCAGCCTGAAATCAGAGAATTCAGACCACTGTTTCAACAGCTTTTATTTAATTTCCTCTTCAATGCTTTACATTATAAAAACGAGTCTTTCATTGTATGGAGCCAAGGCCAGCTCTTTTCTTCTCAAAAAGCAACAAGTGTGTATGCCAAGAATGAAAAGCTAATTTATAAAACATGTAGTAAGGAATGGAGTAGCTAGGGAAAAACCCCTGCTCTGTTTCTCTTGAAGTACCACAGTATTGCTCAGCTCCTCTCTTTGAGTATCTAACAGACAATTTATCACTTTTCAGCAACATGGGTTTTATTTTTTAGATTAAATCTGATTTGTCTTACTCTCTCATTTGCTTTTCAGGCTCAACTTGAAAGCATCATTGCACCAAACAAGTAGATTTTTTGTTGTCCCCCAGGCAGTGCTCAAAAGAGCTGTCAGAGCACAAAGTTTGCAATTAATGACGAAGATCTGTCTTCATAAAGCAATACTGAATTTTCACTTACAATTAGACTGCTTTCAGTTACTGGTATTACTTCTCCCTTTTTCTCGTTAAGAATTGAAATTCAAAAGCTTCACTAATGACTGTGGCTTCTTGCAGTGCCACCACAGCATTCAGCTCCTTGATATGGGAACATGTCTGGGACTTGCTCGTTGGCAATACACTAGATGATCTTCAAAGCAATAAACGAATCTTTTACGTGCAAGCATCTCTAAAATTATTACTCTAAAGATGTTGTACAAAATTCACAGTTTATGAAACATGTACAATAATTGTGTATCACATTCACTATTAAAAAACAAGCTTTAGGTAGCTGCTGGACAGAAGGCATTTGGAGGGTACATCCCGAGTATGTGCAAGTTGGTGTTAACGATGTACCAAAATCCTCTGTGGGAACCAGCAGTAGTCAACTAGGATGAGCAATACCAAAGCTCTCTTTGTGCTTATTTTTAATGAGACAAAGAGGTATGACACCATTCCAAGCAGCACTTCTCAGTGGAAGCAAACGAGATCGCCAGTTGAGGTACCCGCATAACTAGCTAGTTATAAACAGCAAACAGACACAGGAAGAATAACTCACTGTACTCACTGAAACAACTCCATAAAGCTAATTGCCAGAAGAACAAAGTCTGAAGAACATTTGAGGAAGTGTTTCTGCAAATGCAGTGTTTACTGGCCTTAGATGGTGATGTGGAAATACCACGATCCAGTTGCATAAAGAACTTTCAGATGATGCAGAAAAAGAACGAGATGTTACTCCTGGGAACAAGACAGACAAGTTAAACTCGGCTTTGACTGGGAACTACAAGTTTTATATTAAAAAAAAGCCACTGCATACTAGAGCTGTTTTATGTAAAATTTAATAGAATAAACAGTTATTGCTTATGTTTATATTTCTTGTGCTTTGATCTTTGTGCCTCCAAGCCACTTCTTTTCTTGTTCTTATTCTTATTTTTCACGTTGTGAGTTTCATAATACCGGACTCCAACTTTCTTGGAGCGCTGCTGCCTCTCAGCTCGTCTCCTCTGTAAATACACACAAAATGGATTAGCAAGCCCACAGTACCCACTGCCTGAATTTGCCTGCATTCTTTCAAACTGCGTTCACTTTCCATTCCACATACCTCGCGTGAAATAAATCATTTCATATCAACCATTACTGAGGCGAATATACATACATCTATAAAGAATCCACCCACTCAAGCTCTTAGAATGTCACATAAGAGGATACAGTTTAATCTCTACAAAGGTAGAGAAGAATTACAAGAAATCTGATGTGCACAGTCACATGAGAGCTTTAACAGAAGATGTGACCAAACGTGCACGAATAGAATTCAGTCTTCCATTGTCAGTCTTCCTCTGACAGTCCGAGCAGTCCACATATAGAAATATCCCCCCCCCAAAAAAAAACCAACAAAAAACCAAACTCCTTGCTGTATTTGCTTACAAATCACGTTTAACATGCTACAAATACCAAGTGAGACAGTCTGTTTAGACTCAGCAAACACGAACAAGTGGAGCAGCAGCTCTCACCGTAGACAGAAAGGAACAGCCACTGACTTGCCCATCGAGATCCAAGTTCTCCCATCTGTCAGCATTTAGATCCCTGCTCTCTTACCAGCATCACGAGGTAAGCAGAACAGTTATCTCGAAAGGATTCTCCCTTTCAGCACTGTCATTGTTACCTGCTGGTCCCTCTAATGGGTGTATGGCCAGCTGGAACACACTGTTGTCACATCTCACGTGACAATACACCTCATGTTCCACCCATGAAACAGGTCACTCTGCCTTCACATGCCCCCTACCTCACAACTACAGGCCTTGGGCTCTTTCTGCTACAAATATCAAGTATCAAATCTCTCAAATAATAATGGCCAATCTATGTAGGAAAAAGCCAGCTCTATTACTCCACTCATCTGTTACACGACAAGAGATCACACTTACTTCTTTGGATGTGAGTTTCTTGCAAGGCTGTTTATTCAAATGGTCTCCCTCATCCTCTTCTATATTCCTTTTTCTTTTCTTCACTGTGCCACCTGCAAACAGCAGAGATCATGTACTCCAGCATCTTCCAAAACACCCACGCGTTCACAGAATTAAGACTGGGGTCACTGTCCCATCCACTTCAGCAAAGCAATCCTTGGGTGATATTTAAATAGCTTTTACCAAAACAACATGTATGTTCCTTACCAGAAAGGGACTCACTATTAAGAAAACCACTCCTGGCAAGCAGATTGCTTAAAGCCTTATGTAAGTCTAGAAAAATGTCGGTCTTGTCAGCATAGGATTCTCCCACATTATTTTGCCTTTAATCAAACTTGCTTTGGTAATCAAAGACTCAGACTCTCAAAAGTGACCACAGTAAAACCTATAGCCTGAAGTAGCTCTGTGCTTTTATAATGTCATAAAACACTTCCACCCCCTGCTGTGTAATACTATACCATGTGGAATGGATGTTGCTGAGACTGCAAACCGCCCACAGCACCATTCTGCTGAGAGTACAACATTTGTCTTTGCTTTACCTTCATTCAGTAGTAGAGGACACATTTTACTGTACAGACACTACAGTTCTATAGAAAGGCCACAGCAAGGTCATGAAGCAGCCCTCAGGTTTGCTAAGCAGAGGTTTAAGTAACAGCTTTGGGGAGAGAAGAACTTGCAGTCAGCAGCTAATGAACATTCTTCCTTAAGTCCCTATTTTCTCTCTCATTGGATTTCCAAAGGTAGATCAGGAACCACTAGTTTTGTTTTACCTTTAACTTCCTTTTCTTCAGGCTCTTCAGCCTTCTGCATGGATTTTGCAAACACTTTTTCACTCAGCTGCTTAGGGATTCTACAAGAGATAGAACAGGCCATAAAAGAATGTCACAATACAAAATGCAACCATCTCTAAGAAGTGATCCATCTCCAGTAGGTCCCAGTAGCCTGTCATCAGCAAAGCCACAGACTTTGCATGGAAGAAATATTCCAGTAATCTTGTCTCTAGAATTACTGGACTTGTGCATTGCACAAAGGACAGAATTTAACACTTAACCTCGACATCTTGGTCCTCACAAACCTGGTGGATGAGCTTTGCCAAAACTGGGCCTGCTATACTAGCTAGGATACTCTTGTAAATGCACAGAACCTCATATACAGACGGGACATTGGCCTCTGTAATGCTCAAGAAAGAGGTCAGTATTAGGGAGAGATACAAGGAAGAAATATTGCTACCCACAGGTAGCTAAACCATAGCTGAACAGGCAACTTTCTAAAAGTGAGAAAATTTTTGTTATTATGGCCAACAGGAATTCCTAGAACATTCTTTCAAAAACAAACTGCTGCTTAGTCAAAGCACAAGCATTTATGGCTAAACTAGAGAAGCCATGGCAATGAGACACAAACGGAGTGAAACTACAACAGAAACGTATCATCTCTCTCCCATCCTCCCCCAGGAAAATGCTTGAGTCACTAAACAGATTCAGGTACCTTATTGCTGAGAATCTCTTGGCTTTGGCTTTATCCAGAAATTTTTTGCATTTTGCAATCTTCTCCTCCAAAGCCTGAAGAACTGCCTTAGAGCTCTCCTTGGCACTCTGTACTGTCAGCTGTGATTCCTCCTCTACTGAATCTTGATGTTGCTCATTTTCCTCCTCCTCTTCTTCTTGTTCCTCCTCTTCAGGAGAATCACTGTCTGTTTCATCAAAGCCTGGCACGTCCACAGGAACTAGGTCTTCTTCTGAGAACTGAGGTGCCACATTGATCCTCCCAAAGTTTTGCCTAACGTTTGCCATGAGTTGCTTAATTTCAGTCTCTGTCTTGCTCTTCTCTTCTGTTGGCTCCATGCTTGATGCAACAGACTCAGAAATTTCCTTCTCATTATTATATTGGCTTGATGTCATTGCTCCTTCCAACGCAGGTGGCTAGGAGAAAGAGTATAATGGATACATTATACACAGCCTGTCCGAACGTCTCTTCAGATGAAGCCTAAGACAACTAACAATGTGGTAATTACTGACATTTCTACCAGTCAGATGATTGCAAAACAGTTCAGATGTCTCTGTGGAAGAGTTCTTTGCTACCTGGCCCTCTCCATGTAATTACCAAACTTAAATGAACACTGTCTGAATCACATCAGAAAAAGCCCAAGTTGCATGGTGCTCAAGCAAAAGCGCCAGTGAGTATCTTTAGAAAAATGGAATAATATGCAAGAAGAGGCACAAGCCTCACCTCCTCACCTCAGAACCTGCTTCTGCATTTGGTGGCTTCACAAAGAATGGAATTCTGCCCCTCTGCCAGTCGTTGAGAACCATCTTGCTGACAGTTTGCACATCAGGCTCACCGCCCTGAAAGAATTCAGTAACAGTTTCTGTCCATGTTTGCAGGGCACACCATCTTTATACAATCTCTTTGCAAGTGAAACACATTTCCCATGTTCAGTGCAGAAACAGACCCACGCGTTCTTCCAACCTGAAAATGCAGGATGTTGTCAAACCTTTAGTAGTTTTCCAGTCCTAGAAGCAAGCTTCTCAAGGAAATCTTCTGTATCTTTCCAGAAATCAATTTTGTACGTCTTTCTGATGTACTCTGGTTTGGCTCTTTCCAACACTGCGCTAATGTGATCTTCAGGGCTCTTAATCTTTTCAACTTGAACCTGAAAATGGACGGTAAAGTATCAACCCTTTGGAAAGCGCGCAGCCTCTTCTCTGAACTCACCACACTGAAAACAACAGTAATTTTCCCTGCACATAGTGCAGATACATACCACTCCCTTCAGAACAATGTCTGTCTCTGAGTCTCCAGATGGATACACTACCCCTGGGCAGTCAATGAGAAAAATCCGCCTCATCAAAGTAATGTATTGCCACACCTGAAAGATATCAGTGGTTCCCATGTTACCTCCTTTCATGCACAACTGTTGGTTCTGCTTTTAAATGCACAGATTTAACAAACACGAGTCATCTTAGAAACTTGGTATTAACACACACTGAGTCAGGGCAGCTGAGTGTTCAGATCACACAGCACTGCAGTACAGGTAGAGCAGCAGACACAGAAACTCAGAAATGCTTCTGAGCAGCAGTGCTCCAGAACAGTGCCTGGCTCATCAGCCACCCCCAGACTCAGGGTCATACAGCCTGTACAAGTTCAGTGACTTGAAAACGTTACTGAGCTAATTTTACAGATCTTCTGCCTCTGACAATGCAGTTACATTTATTTTTTTGAATTATTTTTTTTATCTTTAACACAGTGATGTCTTCCTACCTTCGTTTCACCTGCAATAGGAGCCACATTGCAGACCTTCTTAGACCGCAGTGTATTGATCACGGAGCTTTTGCCAACGTTTGGGTAACCAATGAAACCCACACTGATCTGTTTCTTGTCAGAGTGTAACTGTTAAGAAATGACACATCGTTTTAATACCTCATAGAAAATGACAGAATTACTATAGCAGGTTTAGCAGCTTCTGTTCTCACTGTATAAGAAAGCAAAGGTGGCTCCAAGCTTACTAGATTAAGGAAAACTGAGATGGGCTCCTTTCTATTGGGAGAAACGTACAAGGGTAGAATCTGTTTAAGATCTCCAATGACTGGAAGAGAACATGTGCAACTTCAAAAGGAAGATGTGAACCCCACATATATCTTTCTGCTTTAAACTTACTTGTGTAAGTGCCTTCAGTGAGAAATCTTTTAGATTGAAGAACAAAGCAAATACAAACAGCAGTTGGGGACAGCATACAGCTGTGGTCTGGAGACAGTAACTAATCTCAAGACAAGAGAAAATGTCTTTCTTGGGAAAATGAAGATACTTAAAAGGAGAATACCTTAATAGAATATGCATACATGCAGGACATGAACAGGCCTGAAATATATTCCTTTCTTCTATACATTCAAATCAGACCTAAGGGTATCAACTGAATACTCTGTCCAGGGTCAGTATTTCCCATTTCCACAGAATGAAGCTTGTTCGCTGACAGAATGGCCACAGTAAAACATACTGAACCCCAAACACTAAAACAGAAAAACAAAAGATCCCATACTAATTCCACCCAACTTCCAGCCCCAAACAATACAAAGCCCCCAAATTGTTCTGTACCTTTCCAAATTGTCTTAGGAGCTGTATGAAGGCACCTTTGCCAAAAGGGTTTGTGAGGCTGGCGTGAAAAGCAAGTGTTGGGTATTCCTGGGAAAGGACAGCAACCCAGCGCTTCTAAAGAGGAAAATATTGCTCAGTAACAAAGGCTGTGCTGCAAAGGTGGTGAAACAATCTGATTAATGAGAAGAACACAGCATCTTCACTTGGGTCACATACGCAACTGCCTATGAAGACTGCCACGTAAGAACCTTTGAAGCATTTCATCAACCCAGTAGCTAAAAGCTCTGACTATTGTTTTCATAAAAAACAATTTCCCCCCAAATGCCTTCACTGCTAGCTAATTAGTTTAACAATGTAAAACAGACCAGCTGTGGTGGATATGGATCTTAAATGTACTAACATTTAGCATACTCTGGAGACATCAGCTGAACAGTTAAATCCAGACAGAGGAAGTAGAAAATTTGTGGCTGGTGACTGTTGCACAACTGAGCCAAACTTGGACTGATCTAAATGGTAATTGTTACTTTTATAGCAGGCAAGCAGAGAGTTCCCACTGACCCACTTACATTATGGCCTTAAGAGACTAGCACAAGGACTGGCAACAGAATTAGAGGCTACGACAGGAACAAAAAACAGTCAAGAGGCAAGGCTGTGCTTACGGTAGCCCAGGTAGGAACAAGATCACATTTGTTCAGGACAAAAATGAGATGTTTCCAGTGTTTCTCTTTTTTCAGATAAGATTCCACATGAGGGGAGCGAGTACCCATAGGATCTCTGGCATCAAGAACTTGAACAACAACATCTGATGAGTCTATCACCTGGAAATAAAATAATCACACAGAAGTTATACACGCCTCCAAAATTTAAAGCTGTAATTTTCTAAATTCTTATCCTTATAGGACAAAACCTTATATCCTTTAGGAACAACTGTTACTTCCCTGTAACAAACTCAGCAGAGGAGCAATGGGTGCTAGTCTCTCACTTCCCTACTCCCCTCCAAATCCAGGCTGGACAGCTGCGAGCAGCTTTTATGCACTACAGCTTCTAGGAGCACTTGGGAAGGCAAACACTGCAACCAAACAGCAAAGTTTTTTGCTTTAGCAGACAAAAACAATGTTCTCCATCCATTCCAATTCCACCATTCCATAAATGTTCAGAATATAAAGAGTGTTTGCTGGGTCAGTATGAAACACACAACAAAGCAGGAACCTGCTGTTAGTCCACTAAGCATCTCCAGCAGGGAGCTGTCATTTCATGACTTGCTTTGAGCCAAGTGAATTTGTTTCACAGCTATTTCCTGCATTTTTTGCAGAATCTTATTGAAATCTGTTTTGCTCTATCATTCCCAGCGCTTTTAGACCTAAGTGAGAAAGTTCTGAGCTACATTCAGAAATTCAGAACAAGAAATCAAGCAATTTAACAACTAACAGTCACTGAGAGCAAACAAACTGCACTTACAAACCTACTTCATTCCCAGCTTCCACTCCTCTAGCAGAGAAGGTGACTCATGAGGAACTGAAGATCAAAGCACTCCAAGGAAGACCCTATTAACATGACATGTTCTCAGTCTAAAGACACTTAAGGGCATCTGACTGGTTTATTTGTGCTAAAGCCCCAGGAATCATTCATTCTGCCAATTCATCTCTGGATCGTATGTTTTAAGGATATTTGTTCCACTGGGACAACAGCTCAAGAATCAGGCTCAGTCAGGCAGACTTGAAAATGAATCTCTCCTCTATTCTACAGCTGTTGTTCTTCTGTTCTAGTTGATGGTCTGGTTCAATACCAGCCCAATGTTAGAACAGGATGTATGGTTTCACATCAGTCAGTTCAGTTAGGCTGACAGGAAAACAAGCAAGACAATTATACATTCAGGATGTCTCTGCACAAGCAGATGCTTTTGTTCTAAGAAACTCTACAGCAAATTCAGCTGTATCAAATCTTCCCTAACATGGCAAGATCTATAAATGTAGGGTTTTCAGAGCTTTTCTGACTATTGCTGCACAAGGTTTCTAATGCTGTGCTGCAGCACTGGACTTTGTAAAGGCTAAGAGATAGACAAATACCTGCTGCAAATTTCAAGTGTTGCTTACCTTGTAGAGCTCACCCCAAATTCTTTTTGACTGTCCTTTCTTAAATATTTCCTCTTGTGCTTCATCCCTGGAAGTGGATTACCAGAGACATCAGCAACCACAATAACAGGATTGTGGTGCTGTCTTCTCTAAAGCCAGTTAACCATTTACAGAGAAAAGAGGAGATTAGACCCAATCCCTTATTGAACCCAATATCTGAGTGTGCAAATTTTCAGATATGCAACAGGAAATGAATTATCAGTGAAGACAGAAGGATCCCATGGAAGCAGCAGTTAAATATATTGGGATATAATGACTTAAAAAAAAAAACCCAGCCAAATTCAGCTTATTTCTCATTGTATACTCATCAATCAGACAACAACAGCATTGTTTTTCTTTTGTTTGTTTGTTTTTTAAAATCAATGAAGCTGATTTTTAAGAAATATAAATAAAGAATAACTTCTCCTTCCTATTTACCTTACACCAGTGTCTTCTGTGACCAGGTCTCTGTCTTTGCCCTGATCATAACATTCTGATGAGGCTTCTGCATTCTCCAGCAGAGACTGCACATCACTTGCAGCGAGGTTTGGCCTTTTCCTCTGTGCTTTGGGACCAAATGTTGTTTCAAATGTTTCTGTGTCAAGAATATGAACCCTGGAGGTCTAAGGAAAGATGGGTTGATAAAAAAAATAAAAAAGAAAAAGAAAACACACTCACAATCTCCATTTTTCCATCTCTCATGACACACAGCCTCCAAGACCTTAATGCAATGCAACTCTGTAACCTTTAACAAGAGTTACAAGCACTTTCCTAACAATGTTTGAGTTCTGCAGCTTAATCTTTGAGAAGCATAAAAGTGGATATTTAATAAGCACCAAAACATGCTGCACTGCCAAAGAACTATGCTTCAGTTCTTTCTGCATAAATGATGTCAAAAGTAATTAAGGCTACAATGATGAAAATTTGGCTGCTATCTTTGATCATTCCTTGTTTTCCTAAGAAGTGCACAAATCTCGCCAAATTCACAGATTTTTGTCAGGGATAATTACAGTCAAAACTGTAGAATTTGAAGCCTGTAATGAATGCCAACTTTTCTTGGAACGGGATGCAATTCATAGCTGACAGAAATAATTTGTTTTTATAACACTTATTTTAGTTTACAGGAACTTTTCCCTTCATTTAGGTAACATTTTTATGACACAAACCTGGCAACTTTCCATACGGAAAAAGTATCTAACAATAATCCAAAATAATATTTCAGATGTTATGAAAGCAGTCTGGTAATGACTAAAGCTTTATGTACTTGAATCTTGATTCTGCTTGAAATGAAGGCAGCGGGCAGAAGAACTTCTAATTCAAGATAAAAAGCACACATTCGAGTTCAGACAGATTCACTGCGCACCCTGGCAGAATGATGCTTCCCCAGAAAGGGTCTGTTTGTCACATCAACTATTAGAAGCATTAGAACATAAGGTGGCAAGCTGATACGGTCATTTTAAATGTCATATTCTACTTTAAAGCACTCTAGGTTAGATTTCCTGTGAGAAAATGTGAATTCCATAACACAGACTGCACAAACCATGGGGAAATAATACACTACTTCTTTGCCTTCAACGTCTGCAGCATTACATCCTCAGAAATATCCCACTCCAAGACATTTGCCCCAATTCCTGCTCTAATGTGTCTACAAACGCAGCAAAACTCCCACTGATAAATAATATTCATGACACCTCTGTGCACATCACTCAGCCCTCACCCAGTGCAGATGAGTGATACTCACGTGAGGTTTAATCCGATCATGGAAAAGGGACATTGGTAACTTGCTTTGCTTCATGACCACTCTGTATGGATCTTTCATGACAGTTTCCATTTCTTCTTGGAATTTCTGTAGGGATGATTGCTTGATCACACGAGTATTCCCTGCACGTAAACATAAATATTGCATCTACACCATTCCCCACCTTTAACTGCTTCAGAGACTCAAGGTATACTAAGAAAATATTAATACTTCAACTGGCATAATAAATACCAGTAGCAAGAAATAAAAGATTCTTCTTGAAAAAAATTAATAAAAAATGCAAGATTGGCATATACAAACCAATCCCTTTCCTTTCCATCACTTAAAGAAACTTTTAAAAGTATCCCTAGGACACTTAATATACAGAGGTTACAACATACACTTGACAGCAGTGCATGGAAAACAAACATCTAAGGTATAAGTATGTGCAAAGTGAGAGCCAATGTGCTTGCCTATTGCGGGGAATATTTCACCTTTGTTTCCAGATCTGTCCCACACAGCACTGAAAATAAATTCTGAAACAAGCACACTAAAAACACAAAGTTCAACAGATTCCAAGCCTGTTGAATTCAGTGCCTGAAAGCTGAGAAAACTCACCAAACCATTTAATATTTGGTTCCACTCTTGCAACTGTGCCTGGAGCCACTGTCGACTGATACTGCAGAGGTTTAATCACTTTGCCACGTTTGTTTCTACGTGAAAAATGAGAATGCATGTAAATACACAATGAAGCCATACACTTCTGTAGCACTTTTATTCACTAAAGCCAGCTTTCACTCCCTCAGTATCAATCCAAGCCTATGCTTGCACAAAGGTGCTAAGTTTGGCAGCACAGTACTGTTAGTTGGATGAGCTATCACACCTGCTGGCATATGCTGCCCTGTGGTGATCCTAGGCTGCTATTTTTCCTGTTTGCTGTGTCAAACCACAGAGAAACGTCTCTGAAAAACACCTCACTAATCATCTTTGTGTTCTGAACCCTGTACTTATTTAGAAGAGCCATCTGTGGATAAGCGAAGTACTGCAAGATAACAGATAAAAGTTACCATGCAACATACAAAGAAGCCACTATGACAGTTTTCCTCTAATACACCTTCAAAACTCTCAATGTTAACTCCAGCTTGACTAAACTCTTCGAGAAGATCACACACGAATATCTTACCGGGGTGCAAGGCATACTTAAGCATGATTTCCAAACAAACACCTCTTTTTTTCTTTCACATGCTCACATGGAATTTTTTCAACCAGTTCTACCCATCAGCCTATGCTGAACACTAGCCATTAAGATACGCTTCCACCTTGAGACCTGGCTTAAATTTAGTAATTTTTTTTTACAATATGTATTCCTCAGTCATTTCTCAAAACAAATCAAAGTCTGGCAAAACAAAGCTGCTATTCCTAACCAGCAACCTTAGAACCCCCACAACACCCACACCATGGTAGAGGCGCGTGTTTACAAGGTGAGACCTGTGCTGCATCCACAGGTTCTCATGTGGGCCTCTCAGTAAGAGCCATACAGATGTCAGGCTCTTCAGACATCCCGAGGTACACTGTGGTTGAACATGAATGAGTTTTGAGCACCTGGGGATTCATAACATTCCAACGATATAATATCAGCTATTCTGTATCATGCCTTCCAGCTGCATTCCCTGACACACATTGATTAGAGTTCAGGACCAAGTTTCCCAGCTCACACCATTCCACAAAACAGCCCAACAAACAGACTTTGCCACCCCACCCGAGCAGCCTCCCACTGCGTGGCTCCCGAGCAGGGCCCGCGCTGCCGGAGCACACGGACAGAGGCTCTCCCCGTGCCAGCCCGGCCTCCAGCGCCGCACAGCACCGGGCAGGGCCGCGCTCACCTCCGCTCCTTCTGCCGGTACATGTTCAGGCGGCGGATGGTGGCTCGGTCCCGCATGTTGTTCCCGCCCGCGCCAGCCACGCGATCTGAGGAGAGAAGGCACTGTTAAGCCCGGCCGGCACAGCACGGCCTGGGCCGGTACGATGTGATATGACGCGTTCGAGCCCCCCAACGCCGCACGTACCGGGATTGGTGCTGGCGCGGGAGGGGTTGATGGTGCTGCGGCCCTTATAGCGTGGCTTCACCATGGTGCCGCCGGGACCAGGCCAAACGGAGACACCGCTCCGCCACGCGCGCGGCGCCACACAGGAAGCAGTGGCATGTGCACTTCCGGCGTGGGGGCAGCGCAGTGACGCACTTCCGCCGGCTCCAGCTCCCGTCTGCGCAGGCGCTTCCAGGTTGCTATGGCAACCGCTCGGGACCGCCTCTCACGTCTGGGTGCCATGGCAACGCGTGGGCCTCGCTGCCCCAGGGCCTGGCCCAACCATCGTTACCCACCGTGACCCACCGTTACCCTCCCGAAGGCGAGGCCAGGGGACGCCGGTCCTTCTGGGGCCTGTGCCCGCGCCCATTGGTCGGCCTTGCTCGCCTGGTCCCCGCCAGGTCCCCCTGTGTGCCCGGGGTCACAGCCTCTGGTCCTGGAGAAAGCCATAAGTTCTCCTCTGACTCTTGTCCAGGCCCTGGCTGTCCCCCCGGGGCTGTGAGCGGACCGCAGGCGTTTCAAAGGGCTGTAACAACGAGGGTGCTGGCACAGGAACCCTCATTGTTTTTGAAATGTTGTTTGTTCGCAGAAGCATAATAAGAATCATTTGGGAGCTTGGCATTAGGACTTATTTCCATTTGCAGATGAATGCATGCGGTCAGCAAAGTGGTCTGCTGATGCGGGGGTGCTGGGGGGAGCGCTGGGGAGCGCGTTGCAAGCAGCGGGGTGCACCGGGGTGTTTACAGGCACACAGTTGTTTGTCCCAAGCTCCTGGCACCGACTTGTCAAAATTGGAAATGACAACACGCTCATTTATATGCATGTAAAGAATTGCACGCACCGTGCAACAGTCTAAATTGAATTTAGCCAAATTATAGTCCTGAAGACTATGCCTACGTTCAGCTAGATTTCACTAGAAATTGGAAAAGATCCTCACCTAGGAGGAATCACCAAAACCCCGCTGAAATGGTGTTAATTCAGAGCAGAGGTTGGGCTGGGAGCAGGCAGCTTGGCACACTGGGGGGTCCTTTGCCAAAGTGAAGGTCTGGCCCAGCGTCCCTAAATACTTATTAGTGGCAGAGAATTCACGGCTAGTTCAATTTCCTCGCAGTTCTGCTAATGCTCTGCTAAATCCAGAACAATAACAGAGCTTCTGAGATTGTGTTCTTTTAATGATTTTCAGCATTTTGCTTTTAGGTAGTGCACGGTCCCTGCTGTACGAAGTAGTCCTAATTAGTCAGACTTCTGAGCTGTTTTGTAAGATGGCAGTCTTGAATTTTCAGTCTGTTTTGTTTAAGCCTTTTTTTTCTCTTAATGGAATTATCTGTGCCTCAGGCCTGTAAAAAACACAGTGATGTGGGCATAAAAAAATTAATTCCAAATTGTAGATAATTGTTTAAACTATCAGACTCGAGGCTTATGCAGAAGAGTTTTCTTGGGACAAGTGTGTTTTCTATTAGAGTTGATATTAATCTGTCAGAAAATCCTTTTGATTTTCAAATTTTTAGACTAAATAGTTGAGTAATACTTGCCCTGTTCTTCCCCACTCTTTCTTCCTTCTTCTTAAGAAAACACTCCTTTTATTGTTTGCAAAATATCTTGGAATGCATCCAGACAATTGCTGTCTCTTTCTTTGAAAGAATAGAAATAGCATTAGACATTAGGTTATGTCATGGAGGACTTTTATTGGTAATGCATCTGAGTTAATCAGTAAATTTCCACTTTGAAAGCTTTGGCACAAGCCGCTTTTTCCCCAGCCTCGCTTATGGTGAGCCCTGTCATCCAAGTCAGAGTGGGCTCTGTGTTTTCTGTCATAAGGAAACATGATATTGATAACATATGGGAATTGTATTCAAATTGGATGAAATTCATTTTTTCAGCTGCGCCCACCTCTCTCTCAAGTTTTTCCAGACTAAGCTTACGTTACTGAGGCTAACTGCTAGCATTTAACTTGCAGCATCTCTGGGTCTGTGGTTGCTGGACTTGCTTATCAGCTAACATATGGGTCAGATTAGTTTATTTTACAACTAATTTTACGTTGCTGTGTGATTCACCAGCTTTTCATTTACCATTGATGCATACTCTCATTTCAATTTTTTAACTTCGTTTTTTTTTTTTTTCTTTTTAAATTATTGATGATGAGATGTTGTCCATACCACGTACTGGGTGGGACAGCGGGCTCAGCAGTGTGCGCCAGGCCCAGCTCATCTGCCAAAAGCCCTGTTTTCATTGACAATACCAGCCTGACCATTGCTGAATTGAAATCATTTGGAATTTTCTGTGGCCTCTTCCTTGTCAAAATCCCAGTGAATGTGGTTATGTGATGCCATCAGAATGACTCATTGCCATAATTGCATATGTTCTAAGGGGTTATTCCCATTGTATTATTAAAAACTAGTGATGTTTGATTTTTGGCAGGGACTGTCTTCCTTGTATGATCTACAGATTTTGTCAATTAAATGAAGGAAAAATGGATTTCCAGGACTTCAGAGCAAGACTGGACTTGTACTCAGAGCACTTTTTCAGTGTGGTGTTGAACTACTTTGCTTTATTTAATTGGTTAAAAGCAACATCAGCCATCTAACTCTCCTTGTTGCAGTGATTCCTTGCAGAGAACAAGGACAGAAGCGAGCTTCATAGCTAGCCTTCAAATCACCCAGAGCACTGCCAGAAGGTACCTTAGGTTATTTATCACCACAATCGTTTTCTTGACTCAGCTTCTCAGGAGTTAGTTTTCAAGGATATAACTTACAGGAGTGGGAGGCAGGGCTCCTTGGCAAAGGGCTCCAGGTTTGATAGCTCCTTAACTGAAAAAAAACAAGAGTGATCCCAGATATCATTGCCTTGGATTTGGAGTACCTAAAATGGCAACTACAAGCAATAGGGGAAAGCTAGAAGGAGGAGGGAGGAGAAAAGTGAAGTCAAGGAAAAAAGGCAAAAGGTGAAAAGGGACTTTGAGAAACCAGGCTGCCCTGTGCCCCCAGAACTGAGCCCTCAGAGTGAAAGTTGTGCTCTGTCAATGCAGTTCTCACAGACTTACAGAGCCTTCTGCATTACTCTCTGAACTTAGGCCAGTGCTGCTGATCTCTCTCACAGGAATTGCTTACTAACAATCAGAAACTTAAAGCATTTGCATATAAAGATTTTACTTTTGATTTTGATTTTGACAGTCAGGAAAAATGACTTCCTTTCTGGAAAGCTGCACAAGCTGTATCGTGCATTTAAGCCTTGTGTGTCCCTAGATTTCACAAGGCCTTTGGTAGGGTATGTCAAAGGGATGGCAAATGAGGTTTTAAGCAGCTGGTTTTGCCTGTGCTGTAAATAGCCAGATCATCTACCTGGTTTCTTTTTTTCACTGAGAAAAATCCTACTGCTCTTCTAAAATTACGGAGATTCTGGCAAGCAGCTCCATCTATGCTATGGTTTGGCATTCAGATGTGTATGATATATTATTATCTTTATCAATACCATTGGAGTGATTTATTTGTGGTGACTGATTATACAGAGCTGGTATTTCTGTAATTTTAATAGAGGGGTTTTTTTTTTAATGTTATACCTAACATCTCATCCTATGAAAACTATTGGCATAATAAAACCTGAGAGTAAATATGTATAAAACATTTCTTCTAATGTTTTCAGACAACGTTTCAACATCCTACTATATTTCCTTTCATCAAAGCTAAGATTTCTTCTGAGTGAGAAATGGTTTTAACATAAACATGAACTATGAAGCATATACATTGCCTCCACCTCCACAGGGGTAGAAAGCTAGTAAATCATTGTTTGAAGAGTAGGTGTGTACACATGTAACTTGACTGTAGCTGATGAAAAATACTGATGTCTACAGAGAGGATAAGACCATAATGCAGCCAGCCTGTGTATGGTGAAATTTGGCTGCCACAGCTCCTAAATCTTGGCAAATGAGATGGAAATGAAACAGTTCCAAAACTGTGGCTGCGAGATGTTAATGCATTGCCCCTGCCCTTTGTTCCCCATTGTTTAGGGAAGAATGGCCCCAAAGTTCAGTAAACTGCCTAGCAACTGTCCTGCAATTTTTGAGTAGGTCTGTCCAATGAAAAAACAAGTGTTGGTTCAAGAGCACGAATGAAGATCTTTTCTATGCAAAGAAGTTCCTGAAAAAGGATCAGTCTGTCTGACTATACACCTGGCAACTATTTCTCCAGGTCTGCAAGTAGGTGGTCAAAGCGTGGAACACGGATACTTGCAGAATCCAGGGCAGCAACATTTCTGTGCCATGACCCATAGGAGTACATTTGGCTTCTGGATGGTGGTGGGTGGGCAGGTTACTCGAGGAGAGACCGTCTCACTCTCACTATCAAGCTGTTTTCGATCATTAGGGATTTGACCCCAGCTGGGCTGAATAAATCAAACAGAGCTTGTTCAGCAAACCCATTTATTTATTTATTCATTTAAAGAAGCATATTTTACAGTGATGCCACAGAGAGAACACCACAACAGGTATTATTTGGTGGGCTGAAAGAGAGCAGTCGTGTGCGTGTGAGTTGAGATGAACACCAACCTAAGGAAATCTCCGGTTTGGACTGTTGAGCTCAGCGTGCAAACCACGTTGGTCAAAGGCAAAATGTTTCTAAGTTCTTCAATGAACCAGCTCTCTGAGAGTGGGAAGAAGCACTATTTTTTGAGCTGATTTAAAGAAAAAAAAAAGAAAGAAAGAAAGAAAGAAATTTGATTTTTCTTTTTTTTATATTTTCCTCCTAAGTTTTCTAAATTTCATTTTCAACCATCCATACTGAAAAATCCTGATTTTCTTAATACACGTTTTAAACTTTCCTTTGCCTTTCTCCCTCTTCCTTCCCATTTTGCTATGGAAAAAAAAAAAAAAAAGAAAAGGAAGAAGAAAGGGAAAAGGGTGCAACAGAAAGTTCCTCAGTTTTTCTAAAAACTCTAGAAATTTCTACAAGATATGTTGTGTTGATTCATTATATGCAGTTCAGTTTTGAAATATTTGTGCTAATATTGCCATGAGTTACTGCAGGGAATCCAGTCAGTTAACAGAGCCTTAGTGTCTAAAGCCTTACTAATGCACTCTCTCTTCTCTTTAATCCTTGTTGAGAACTGGATTGAGATGCTGAAGCAGGAGGGAAGGAAGAGGAGTTCCTGAAATTAGGAAGCCAAGGTTTGTGAAAGAGTTACTGACTCCTGCTTCTGAAAAACGGAAGGGAAAAATGATTCTGCTTACATGCAGTGCCAGGTCGCAAACAAAATACTTATTTCACAGGCTAGCTGAGGCTAGAGGGTAAAGTGAGATCTGATCTTTCAGCTGGGAGGCCTTCGGGAATCGTCTGAACGTGATCCATAAACAAGTCAAAGGATGACTTTAAGAACCTCTCTCTCTCTGCTTGGTATGCTGGTCGTTTATCATTGTGCTGAAATGGAATCCCCTTTAAAAGATATAACGGCTTCTTGTTTACTTAAACACAAAGTGGATGATGGGCTGAAAGGTTTTGCTGCCAGCGGAGCAGTCACGGAGAGCTTGGTACAGCCCTGGAGCTGGAACAAGTATGCAGCTCCCACGTTCTGAGCTAAGCCAACACACTAGGACCCAGCGGGGAGGCATCCACCTCTGCATGAGGCAGAGGTGGTGCAAAACAGGGGCAGTAGGTCTTGGGTTTGTCAGGTTTAGCTCTGGGGTGAGCTCTTCCCTGCCCCTTGCCTTCCCAGGGAGCCAGGAGCTCCAGCACATCGCTGGGGACCGTGGCACCTCCCTGGCTCCATCCCTCGGAACCAAAGGGGTTTTGCTGAACTCTGGAGGAATTAAGTGTCAATATTTATACTGAGGAAGCAATGTTTTAAAATACAAGGGAAATGGAGCAACGTGCCACGGTGTGACACGGTCAAGGGCGAAGCTCCCCACGCAGAGGAGGGCAGCGAGAATTGTACACCCGCTGCAGCCAGGTCCCCACCGAGCACCGTCCTCCTGGTTCCTCTGCCCAGCACCAATTCTTGCAGAGCAGGAGCATTTGTGCTGAGGCCAAGATCTTCCCATTGGTGACATGGAGACCGGTGGTTTCTATCAAACTTAAACATTTACTTTGCAGAGCCCGAGCTGTGCCTCCCCCCTCCCACCTTCATTCCCTCCTGCCGCGCGTTTGGGTGGTGGTGGGACAAACGGACAAGCCTGTCCCTGGCCAGGAGCAGAGCCTGGTAGCAGTGACTATGAGCAAAGTCACAGCATTTCATCAGCCTGCAGCTTGCTATCAGCTCTCGTTGTCTCAAGCAGGGTTCTTGAGTGGGGACTTCCTCGGGGAGCAGCGCGGTCCTGTGCGGGCAGCGGGCTGAGCTCTGGCTGCCATGCAGCCGGCAGCGTTTGCTGGGATTTTCCTAAAGCTTTTGTCAGTTTCCCTTCCACAAGTGAGTCTCTGTCCTGTGGGACACCAGCCTCCATAGGGGCCAAGGCATGAACCACACACTCAGGAAGCTGGTTGTCGTCTTGTTTCTTTTTTTTTTTTCTTTTTTAATTTTTTTTGTTTTGTTTAGTTTTGTTTTGTTTTGCTTTGCTTTTAATTTGAAATAACTCCTTGAAGCAGATTCAGGGCAGATACCACTGACCTCTTTACCACAAACGTTTAACATGTATTATTCTCAATGATAAAGTCATACAGCTTAAAACACACAATTAAGGGTGGGGGGAAGAGAAAGAGGACACTGCCTTTGCGTGAGTCCAGTTCCCTGGTCTGGAAGAGCAGAAATCCCGTCCCCGTGGCTGGCTGGGCATGAGACAAGTGTCCCGAGGCCCCATGCCCCCGTCCTTGGTTCATCCTCACCTCTGGTCCCGCAGTGTCCCACCGCCCCGAGGGATGCCATCCGTGGCGCCGGGGGTACCGCCTCCTTAAGTATTGTGGATGTGGCTTCTGTCAGGTCTAGTCTAGGAGTATAGGTCTGTCTTTCTGACATGTGTAATGTTGTGTAGCAGTGCTCTGGTTCAATAAAGCTTTCATATACATAGCAGCAATGAAGTCTTGCCTTCAGGTGACGTAAAGGGGCAGCTATTGGGCAGGGCTGGCGGATGTGGTGGGGGCCACAGCCCCTCTCTGTTTGCTCTTCCTCTTCTTGGTGCCAGACTTTGCATCTTTGGTGTCTTTCTGATTTCTGTTCCCGTTTGTATTATCTTGCTTTCCTTGCTCATCCTTTTTCTTCCTTTTCCCTGCAGCAAAGCAAAGGGCAGCAGAGGAGGATCAAGCCTGGATCTGTCTTTGCAGTTTCCAGCAGGACTCCTGACGCTTGCATTTCCCCGCTGCTGCCCGAGCCCTTTTGCTGTCACGCTGCTGTCTGCATCGCTCGCAGCCAGGTGGGGCTCAACCCTCCCTGCTCTTACTCACCGCTCAGAACTGGTTCCCCTCCAAGCAGCCAACCCAGCCTCAATCCTGTGCATCCCATAAGATGACCAAGCCACGATTCATCCTATTGACACTGCATTTCCCGGGGAAAGCACAGACCTCAGCACTCCCATGAAGCAGACGACAACTCCCATTGCTGCAGCACACGGAGATTGCTCAGCTGCCTTGTTTGCTAAAGTACCCACATCCTGCAGGGCAGGCAACAAGCCATGGGGCCAAGGGGCTGCCCAGATGCTCCATCCCACTGGGATCCCTCGGGAAGCTCTGTGCCCTAACACAAAGCACCTATGCCATAGAGAGGTGATGGGATGTACATTTACAGTGCTGGACCACTAGGCTAAACACTGCTACATGAAGAGGTGCTGGGGAGAAGTGAGGCAATGCTCTGTACTCACCTTCGGGGCACTGGCTCTTCTGCACAGTGCATCTGCGCACCTCCGTGGTGGGGGGGCACAGGGACACATCCCCAGAGGGAGCCTGCAGGATCCGCCGTGTTCGGTCCTCATTCCCCTTCTTGAAGCCACACAGCTTCCTCTTCTTGGAGCAGGGCCCCCAGGGCCCCCACTCACTCATTTCACATTGTGCTGCCAGATAACAAGAGAGACCAGAGGTATCTCTCATCTCTCTGCTGTACCTCCAGGAGCCCTCCCACCCCTCTCCCACCGGAGACAGAGCAGTGTGTGCCCCCTGGAAGCAATTTGTATGAACTCTACAGTGCCCACCCATGCTGTGCCCAGCAGGCTTTGCTCTGCCAAGGGCTGGATGCAGGGCTGCCTGAACCATTTCCCATTAGACACCAACACAACGGCATCCCCAAAGGGTTGGTTTGATCACCTAAACCAATGTGTAGAAATAAATGTGTTGAAAGCTCAGTGCCTGAGCATTGCTTACCAGGACTGCTGCACTCCATGGTGCCGTTGGCAGCAGAGTAGCCTTCGGGGCACGTGACGTAACATCTCCCTTTGTGCAAATACAAACCTTCCTTACATTTTGTGCAAAAGTTTCGGCTGAAACAGGACTCACAGTTCTCGATTTTGCATTCTGGGGGAAACAAAAACACAAAGCCATCGTGAAGCCTGACGTGAACAAAACCACTGGCAGCCTGGCGAGCAGAGCAGCACACAGGAGCTGTGATTCACACTGTGTGTGTGTGCCAAGGCTGAAGCTGCTGCCATGCAGGCGGTTTGGGTGGGCAGGGAGCAGGTGTGGGCAGGGGCATTGCTGAGCACCAAAGGCTCAGGGAGCTCCAGACTGCTCCCCACAGTTTGCTCCTGGCTCCAGGGAGAGTCTCTGAGTTCCCTGCCAGCCCTGGTCATGCAGCTTGCACAGACACTGGTTTCCTTCAAGCTGCTCCCTGCTGCAGGACAGAGCCACTATGCTGCAGCAGCTGCCAGGTGGAAGTCAGGCAGGGTGGAAAAGGTTTGGGCTCATGTTCAGCTCGAGCATCGGTCTGCCAAAGTGGGAAAGTGCAAAGAATAAAGCCCAGCGTCAGCTGCTCCGGCTGCAGCTCCGGCATGTGCTGCAAAGAAAGTGAGCTGGGTGGAAACCTGGCAGTGAGGTGGTTTGTAAGGAACTGCCAGGGAAGTGATTGCATTTTTCCACACCCAGCTTCTTTCTGGTGCTCTGGCCAAATGAGACAGAGCTGTGCTGAGGATCCCACTGAGAGAGATGCTTCGTTATTCGAATGGGCAGAGCGAAGAGCAGGTACTTGTGCAAACGCTGCTCCTCCTGCTCCCTCCCAAAGATGAGGACTGTCAGCATCCCTCTCCTGCAGGATGCCACATTGCTGCACCTGTGTGGGGCAGTGTGCTGTGGTGGGGCAGCCCAGCCCAGCCCAGCACACTCTGCTGCTGACACACTTTGCTGTCGTGGATGATCTGTTCACTGCTACCCCCTGCCCACGGCATGGGCAGGCACCCACGGAGGATCTCAGAGCTGATACTCACTGATGCACTTGTTCATGTCTGTATTGCGAAGGCCGAAGTATCCCAGTGGACAGGATGGGAGGCAGATCCCAATTTGCCGGATATCGTTCCTCTCCAGAAGGATGAAGAGCTTGGGGGAACATCGCAGGCACCCGTTGAACTCGGAGCACAGGTCACAGCCCCTGGCACAGCCCTGGCTCAGCTCAGTGCTAACTGCAAGAGCAGGAGAGAGGCAGTGGTGAGATTGGCAAGAGCCTCTTTGGAGGGCAGCCAGCGGCTTCCTGGAGACAAATCTCCCTCTGAGGAAAGCTGCCATAAATATTTGATGCAAAGTATGAGTTCATGTCCTGACACAATTGCTGCCCAGAGAGAACAAATCAAACCCAGCTCAGTAATTCATCAGCCCCGTCCCTGTGCATGGCTTTGCCTGGGGGATGCCTTGCTCCCCCTGCTCTGCCTGCAGCTCCAGCACCACCAGGACCAGGGCCCAAAAGCAGTCACCAGTCGCAAGCAGCATTCAAGCAGGACGTCACCCAACCAGAGGCCAGACATCGGTGCCACCCCAGGCACCTCTGGGACAAGCAGGGGCCAGAGCCATGTGGAAGCAGAGGGAAAACGTCTGCATAGAAGCCTGCCTCGTACTTCGCACCGGGCTGAGTCCCAGCTCTGTTTCACCAGGACCCCTCTGACGCTCGCTCTATCTGGCAGTGCAGGAGATTTCTCTGCACCCAAAATAGAGATGTGTTCTCAGCTCCTAAGTTTAGTCCAAGAAAAATTCTCAATCCCCTGTCTTGAGAGTTTTCTGCTTTTAATTATCATATAAAATGCTGCTTGTTTTGAAACCAATAGCATTCTTTGCAGGCTAGAATGCAGGTTCTTTTTATTAGTTTATTATGCAAGCAGTGTCCTTGTTTATAGAAAGACTGTGTATGTTAAAATGTATTCTTTTAAGTGCTGTGTTTACTACACTTCAAAAACAAGAGTGGAGCACCAGAGCATTCCCATGCCCGACTGAGCAGTGGGAGAGCTTTCCTCTCCCTCCTGCAGACCTGGGGTCCTGCACATTCCCTGCTGCCTGTCCTCACCCTATAACCAGTCCAAGCACGCCTGCAGGGTGCAGAGGCAGCTCAGAAGAGGAAGCAGAAAGTAGGGGGACCCCTCACCCGGGGTCTTGTGGTGCCCCAATGCCAGGAGGATGCTCCATGTCTGGCTGCGACCTCCCTGCTGCGTTTGGGGCTCAAGCCCCATGGGGCTGAGGTCTGCCTCTGTGGCAAATGGATGAGCTGAGACTCGCTGGGAGCTGTGCTTAATAGCATTAGCCATGACATCCAGCTTTCCCTGTTCTCACGGAGCTCCAGCAGTCAGTTTTAACATAAAATCATTTTTATATAATTTAATTTAAATCAGTTTTAATGTAAACCAGTTCTAAAACGAGCTTGCATAAAGGAAGGGAAACCCATGGGGCCGCTCTTGTGTCTTTGGAGCCGGTCGAGTCCCTGGGTGGGGCTGCTCAAAGCCCGTCCTGGTAATTAAAACCCGCACTTCCCATGCACCTCGGGTTGCAGCTGGATGGGGACAACCACGGGAAGAGGGACTGCAGCGGGCAGGAGCCTGGGACAAGGGCAGGACCCAGACCTCGACAGACTCCAAGAGGCTGTGCCCAACCCCACGCATGGATACATATTCCTGGTCTAATTGGACAAACATTCCCATTCTGCACAGGCAGACATTCACCGTTTGCACGAGCAAGCATTCCCAATCTGCCCAGCATCAGGAGAAGGAGAGAAGAGAAATGTCTCATACATACTTCGCCTTTGCCTCTTGCCCTTCACCACTTTGCTGCCGCCTGTTAGATCCATCGAGCTTAGAAAAACCACCACCACAAACAGTCCAAGCTGCATAGTAACTCTCCAGCGCCGCAGCCCTGTAGCGCAGGGTGATCGGAGTCCGTCCCACGGCCGGGTGTCTCTGCGGCCGCTAAAACCTCCTGGGCTGGCTCAGAGCTGAGAGTCTGTGTGCGACGCCTGGTGCAGGACCATATCCACCAGCTACCACCGCAGCAGCAGAGACCTTAGGTAGCAGGTAACATGGCTCTACCTTCAGCCCCATATGGAGTGCAGGAGCTCGGGTCCAGTCCCATTGGGGGGTTGGGCAGTCAGCGTTAGCTGCTCGGAGTTTCCAAGTGCACGCGCAGGAGCTGGAAAGGAAGAGGAGAAGGGATTAACTCCGCTGGATGACAAACACTGGTCTCCATCATTCCCATACAGAGCGAATCAGGTCAGCACTGCACTGAGACATGGAGCAGAACCGGGGGAGCACTGCGTGGGGGGAATCCCTCTCCAGCCCCACCTGCAAGTCATTGCTCGGCTAAATGACAGCACATGGCTTTCCCAGGGAAATGCCTAATGCAGTCGTGCCATCTGCTGATGCTGCACATGGTTGTAGCTGTAACGTGTTTATTGTAGTGCCAGTGCTCCTCAGCAGATGGTTGCTGCGGGCTGCCAGGAGCGCAGGATGTTTCCCATCAGGTGGGCACCTCTGGGGGCTGGGGGTGGAGCTGGGCATGGAGTGACCCTGCAGAGCTTGGGGACTTGTCCCCGAGTTTGGGGACAGGCCAGGATTGTCCTGGACCTGCGGAAACACCGCAGTTCTGCTCCAAGAGTGACTGCAACTCCCTGAGCTCCCCTTTGAGCAGCACCACCACGGCTCTGGATCAGCCAGCAGACATGCTCAGAGCAATGAGATGTACAATTCCAGGAGGACAGGCAGCATGTTCCTCTGCTTAAAATCTGGGAGAAAGAAAAGCCCAATGCAGAGGGCTGTGGGACGCTGAGCTGTTGCTGTTGCAGTGATGCCAGACCCAACCCAAGGAGTGCAAGGGATGTTTGCAGACTGCTGGGGGAGCAGCACTGTGCTATTCTCTGGGGAAAGGCCATGAGGGTGGCTTTGTATGCATCAGGAGTGGAGGAAGCATGACTTCCAGGCTGAACAGAAAGCTCTGACCCAGCACGATGAGGCCGTGCTCCTCTGTATGCAGCTGGCAAACCACAGCCCCACCAACTGCTGCCATTGTGTGGGAATAAAGGTGACAGCATTCACTCTGTGAGGTCAGTGGAAATAGAAAATGGTTTTAATCCCCATATAATAACTGTGCAGTCACCAATGCCCCACATGGGCAGTGGCGATGGGGCTGGAACAATGCCCGCCTGCAGCCTGTGGCATTGGGAAGGGGTGCGGGACCCCACTGCTCAGCCATGCTGGGGGGGGTCACCCTCCATCCCACAGCACACATGGACCCCGCGGCCAGAGAAACCATGGGAGTCCTCCAGCTGGGAGCAAGCCCTGTGCCCAGGAAGGTGTTTTCTGCCCCCCATCATCAGCACCGAGAGCCCACGAGCGACCACGCAAATGGCAGAAAAGCACTTCAGTGCTTCTCACAGCAGCAGTAGCGGGGAACATGCTGGAGGAAGATGTGAGCCATGTGCTGGAAGCTCTTGCAGCAGCACAGCTTGATGCTGAGTTGAGCAGGAGCTTTGGGGCAGCTCTGCTTCCAGCACACCAACACTGCTGGGAGGGCACGCAGCACCACATGGCACAGCTGGCATCCGCCTGCCCTGATGGCTTTGAACTTTTCACTGTATTCCTCCTGCAGATCCCCTGAGAACTGCTGGGGCAAGAGCACAGCGCTGCCCATGTGCTTGTCGTTACAGCCCACGGCATCATCCAGGGGATTTTCAAATAAATAATTAGGCGCTTGTGTAAACACCAACTTGTTCTGCACTTCCCAGCCTGTTTGCTGCGAGCTGCTTTATAAACACTGTCAAGTGCTTAAGCTGGGCTGTTTGGGAGTGTTTACCAGAGAGGAGATCTGTGCAGAGATCACACCGCCGGGCCGCTGCAGCCTCTCTGTGC